>NC_081554.1:172556663-172639163 GCF_963082655.1 Stomoxys calcitrans
TTTGCTGACTATGGAAATATGGGGCTCAAATGTAAGGTATTTGGGAGTAGACCACGAATCTAATTCGGGACCAACTGCCTAGGGGCCTCCCACCCCCATTTCAACCCTCAAATAGGACGTATGACAATTTGGGTCTTTAAGAGAGTGGAGCTCAATATTGATAGTTTTTAGGACCCATACACTAAACCGGACATATTTGCTTTGAGATTAGAGAACGTATATGATATCCAATTTTGAGGCCAATGGCGATATGGGGTTTAAATAACAAATGACATTCGAGAGTAGAGCACGATGCTGATTTATTTTCATAGCTTAGTGTTTGAGGGACCATGTCACTCCCCAAAACACACCTAAATGGGACATATTTACCGACCAGATCAGTGTGGAGCTCAAATGAATGGTAGTAGAATAGTAAAAGGTGGGGAGTTGAGTATGAACCTGAAACCCACTTCCCACATATTTACCGACCAGGTCAGTGTGGGGCTCAAATGAAAGGTAGTAGAATAGTAAAAGGTGAGGAGTAGAGTATGAAACTGAAACCCACTTCCCACATATTAACCGACCAGGTCAGTGTGGGGCTCAAATGAAAGATAATCAAGTAGTAAAAGGTGGGGAGTATAGTATGAACCTGAAACCCACTTGCACGACCAATTTTCCGGGGGTCTACCCCTTTTCCAAAACAAACAGCAATTATTTACTGCCCATTGCAATATGGGGCTTGAATAAAGATGTTTGAGAGTAGAAAACGAATCTGATATCCAAATGTGGGACCATGTATTTGGGGCACCGCCTCTTACCCCTAAACAACCCACAAAGAGTACAAATTTACCGACCATGGCAATACGTGGCTCAAATAAAAGGTATTTGAGATTAGAAAACTAATTTGATAACCAATTTTGTGGCCAAGACTTGAGGTGACGCCTCATCCCATAAACTGCCCTTAAACCAAAGGCAATATGGGGTTTGAATAAATGGCATGATATTGGGTTGCCCAAAAAGTAATTGCGGATTTTTCATATAGTCGCCGTTGACAAATTTTTTTCACAGCTTGTGACTCTGTAATTGCATTCTTTCTTCTATCAGTTATCAGCTGTTACTCTTAGCTTGCCTTAGAAAAAAAGTGTAAAAAAAGTATATTTGATTAAAGTTCATTCTAAGTTTTATTAAAAAAGGATTTACTGTCTTTTAAAAAAACCGCAATTACTTTTTGGGCAGCCCAATATATTAGAGCAGAACACGATGTTGTTTTAATTTTTAGGGCTAAGTGTCTGGGGAAGCCACCGTAGCGCAGAGGTCTATGACGCTGAACGCCTGGGTTCGAATCCTGGCGAGACCATCAGATTTTTAGCGGTGGTTTTCCATTCCTAATGCTGGCAACATTTGTGAGGTACTATGCCATGTAGAACTTCTCTCGAAAAAGGTGTCGCACTGCGGCACGCCGTTCGGACTTGGCTATAAAAAGGAGGCCCCTTATCATTGAGCTTAAAACTTGAATTGATATGTGAGAAGTTTGCCCCTGTTCCTTAGTGGAATGTTCATGGGCAAAATTTGCAATTTGCTAGTGTGTGGGGGACCATCGATCATGGCAATATGGGACTCAAATGAAAGGCATTTGGCAGTGTCTGGGGGACCATCGATCATGGCAATATGGGACTCAAATGAAAGGCATTTGGGAGTAGAGCACAAAATTCACACCCTCATTCAGGACCACGTTTCAGGCGGGCCACACCACCCTCTAAGCCCTCCAACCATATCCCTGTGGGCCTTCCCACTCCCAAATTCCCCATGAGAATATCGGGCTCAAATAAAGGCTTTTAAGAATGGAGTATATCTAATGTCCAAACTTAGATGACCCTAAAACCGCCGAGCGAATTCATAGACCAATAAAGATCATATGGGATTCAGATATTGTTATACGGCTAGTCAAGCAATATATTGGTTGCCCAAAAAGTAATTGCGGATTTTTTAAAAGAAAGTAAATGCATTTTTACTAAAACTTAGAATGAACTTTAATCAAATATACTTTTTTACACTTTTTTTCTAAAGCAAGCTAACAGTAACAGCTGATAACTGACAGAAGAAAGAATGCAATTACAGAGTCACAAGCTGTGGAAAAAAATTTGTCAACGCCGACTATATGAAAAATCCGCAATTACTTTTTGGGCAACCCAATACATAGACTATTTTCGTAGCATGGTATTTCACTATAAGCTCTTTAAATGTCGAAAATAAATATTCAAAGGATAATTTTGTTCCTTATAAAGTAAAAGAAGGCACAGCGGAGCTGGCCCTGTCCAGTTAGTAGGGCTTAAATAAAAGAAATTGGAGTATGAAAGATGGCATAGAGGATTGGACCCGACTCAGTAAAAGAAACAAAACCAATTCCTTTGTGCCCATGAGTTGAGTGCACTATGAATCATTCAAGGATTTCACTTTAGACATTTGGGCATCCTTCTAAGCCCCTATAGCATACCATACTTCAGACTTTCACCCTCTGCCAGCCAGCTTGCCTTACTTTCAGTTGACATTTCTCTTTCCAACAATTCCCCTTGGCAAATTATTGTTTTTTATTGCTCCTAAACATTCCATGCAGTGGGAATATTCCAATTATTTGCCAACTTTAAGTATGCGCCAACTCACACCTTCACTTTAGTGCCAAAGTCAACACCACAACCATGCATGGCAGACGACGACGATGACGACAAACCAATCGACTGTCACATGCCTTTCTTTCTCCGCTTGCCCACAACGTCAACATCATTCATACATTTTCAGATACCACAAATAATTGAGCCAATTAAGAAAAATATTCTCTCACCATTTGGATGATGCTGGCTGGCTGGCTGACTGGCTGGCTGGCTGGCGGCTAATAATAATCATCGATGGATGGATGATTCCAATAAAAAGTCATCATCTCAGCTTGACGATTAGTGGTGCTGGTGGCGGCGTGAAGCATAGCGTCACAACGAATGCAGAGCAACCAAGCAGTTAAACCAAATACCCAAAGGAGCAATCGATTAAATTTACTAACTTCACACACAATTATTGTGTGTGCCGTCACATGGCAGGCCAAATGGTCAGTTTTGGTCCATTGCATTGCAGGGCGCTTTGCTTAGCCCGCCTGGCTACAATGCACGAGAAAAGTTGGCTAACAAGATTAAACTTGTTTAAAGAGAACTTGCTATTTTGTTGCTACTCTGCTTTTTTTTCTGCTGCCTTCCCCCTTCTTATGGATTTGGTTAAAAAGTCTAGTGATGGAAAAAAAAGTGACCAAAAATGCCAATCAATCTGTTCGCTGGCGGAAGGCTGGGAAGTAGGCATAACCTCTCCATGGTATATGGTTTAACACAAGGATGCTTGCTTGTGTTTTTTCTTCCTTTTTTGTGTGTGTTTGCACTCAACTGAAGTAATGGTGATGAGAGCTGCTCTGTGTAAAGTGCCGGCTAAAGAGAAAGAATGTCATAATGACAGTTGTTTTGGCATCACGTGCGCAATTTGTTGTAGTTGCAGCCACGTTTTTTTTGCCCATCCATTCAATTGAGTAGGCCAGAATCGAATCAAATTGAATTGAAGCGCTTTAAATCGTTTTGGCATAGCTCGTTTTGGCTGCGCTTGTTATTCAGCGTGTGAGCATTTTGTTTGATTGCGATTTTTGTCACTTGTCAATTAACTGTCAATTGGCTGTCGAACGCTTTATAAATTGTCAATATTTATGAACACGTTCGCTTTGCTCCTTGAATTTCTTGAGTCTTTTTTTGTGCCGTTTCTTTTTTTTTCCTTTTGTTGGTTTTTGGTCTTAAAACATGCTCATTTGAGAGGGTTTGCCTTTGGACAATTGCTTCCCTTGCGCATGCCTGGGGCCTTAGCTAACTTGTACACATACTGATGTACTTGCATATAACAAAAATGGGAATTTTTGCTCATATTCGTTTTAATTGACAATTATAGCATTAAGAGGATTTATGGCTAGAAAAGGATTTACTGGTTTTGGCTTATTGTTTCTGGTTGATTGTCATCAGCCATATGTGCTCTATTTTGGAGAGGGGTGCATGATTGGTGCATTAGATGGATAGTAACATGGGTTACTTAAAGATTGAAGGGCAACTCAAGTTTGGTTTTATGAAAAATTATACTCATACAATAAGTCTGCTGATAATGGATGACACTGACAGTAAGTGATTTATTTAGCTGCTATTACCGCAGCAGTTTTGCTCTCATAGCAAAATGTTTGCTATTTTAGATCAGCAGGCTGACTGCTAAAAAGCCAGTTGTTTGCTTAAAATGTCTGCTGGTCAATTTATTAAGGGGTTGTTAGGGGGAGAGTAAATAAAAACAAGTAAAAGCGTGATAAGTACGGCCGGGCCGAATCTTATATACCCTCCACCATGGATCGCATAGCAAAATGTTTGCTACTTTAGATCATTAGGCTGACTGCTAAAAAAACCAGTTGTTTGCTTAAAATGTCTGCTGGTCAATTTATTAAGGGGTTGTTAGGGGGAATAAATAAAAACAAGTAAAAGCGTGCTAGGTTCGGCCGGGCCGATCGCATTTGTCGAGTTCTTTTCCCGGCATCTCTTCTTAGTTAAAAAAAGGATATAAGAAAATCTTTGCTCTGCTATCAGTGCGACATCAAGATATGGTCCGGTTTGGACCACAATTAAATTATATGTTGGATACCTGTGTAAAATGTCAGCCAATTCGAATAAGAATTGCGCCCTTTGGGGGCTCAAGAAGTAAAATAGGGGGATCGATTTATATGGGAGCTGTATCGGGCTGTAGACCGATTCAGACCATAATAAACACGTATGTTGATGGTCATGAGAGAATCCGTCGTACAAAATTTCAGGCAAATCGGATAATAATTGCGATCTCTAGAGGCTCAAGAAGTCAAGATCCCAGATCGGATTATATGGCAGCTATATCCGGTTATGGACCGATTTGAATTATTCTTAGCACAGTTGTTGAAAGTAAGAATAAAATACGTTATGCAAAATTTCAGCCAAATCGGATAGGAATTGCGCACTCTAGAAGCTCAAGAAGTCAAGACCCCAGATCGGTTTATATGGCAGTTATATCAGTTTATGGACCGATTTAAATTATTCTAAGCACAGTAGTTGAAAGTAAGAATAAAATACGTCATGCGAAATTTCAGCCAAATCGGATAGGAATTGTGCTCTCTAGAAGCTCAAGAAGTCAAGTCCCCAGATCTGTTTATATGACAGCTATATCAGGTTATGAACCGATTTGAACCACACCTGGCACAGTTATTGGATATCATGACAAAATACGTCGTGCAAAAATTCATTCCAATAGGATAAGAATTGCGCTCTCTAGAAGCTCAAGAAGTCAAGTCCCCAGATCTGTTTATATGACAGCTATATCAGGTTATGAACCGATTTGAACCATACTTGGCACAGCTGTTGGATATCATAACAAAACACGTCGTGCAAAATTTCATTCCAATCGGATAAGAATTGCGCACTCTAGAGGCTCAAGAAGTCAAGACCCAAGATCGGTTTATATGGCAGCTATATCAAAACATGGACCGATTTGGACCATACTGAACACAGTTGTTGGATATCATAACAAAATACTTTGTGCAAAATTTCATTCCAATCGGATAAGCATTGCGCACTCTAGAGTCTCAAGAAGTCAAGACCCAAGATCGGTTTATATGGCAGCTATAACAAAACATAGACCGATGTAAACCATACTTGGTACAGTTGTTGGATATCATAAGAAAACACGTCGTGCGAAATTTCATTCCAATCGGTTAAGAATTGCGCACTCTAGAGGCTCAAGAAGTCAAGACCCTAGATCGGTTTATATGGCAGCTATATCAAAACATGGACCGATATGGCCCATTTACAATACCAACCGACCTACACTAATAAGAAGTATTAATGCAAAATTTCAAGCGGCTAGCTTTACTCCTTCGGAAGTTAGCGTGCTTTCGACAGACAGACGGACGGACGGACTGACGGACGGACGGACGGACGGACAGACGGACGGACGGACGGACTGACGGACGGACGGACGGACGGACGGACGGACGGACAGACGGACGGACGGACGGACAGACGGACGGACATGGCTAGATCGACATAAAATGTCGCGACGATCAAGAATATATATACTTTATGGGGTCTCAGACGAATATTTCGAGTAGTTACAAACAGAATGACGAAATTAGTATACCCCCCATCTTATGGTGGAGGGTATAAAAACAAGTAAAAAGGTGTTAAGTTCGGCCGGGCCGACAATTGGGTACCCACCACCTTGGGAATATATGTAAACCCAGTTTCGTCATAATTTAAATCGGTTCATAATCTGGTATAGTTGTCACATAAACCGATCTTGGATCTTGACTTCTTGAACCAATAGAGCGCGCAATTCTCATCCGATTTGGCTGAAATTCTGCATGCGGCGTTTTGTTATGACTTTTAATAACTCTGCTAAGTATGGCGTAAATCGGTATAGAACCTGATATACAATAGCTGCCATATAAACCGATCTGGGATCTTGATTTCTTGAACCTAGTTTAGGTTTGGTTGAGTGGGTTGCCCACCAAAGGTGAGTTCACTCGGAGGCCAGTCGGGGTCATTGTGAGACCTCGGACTAGAGGTTATACAAGAAAAAAAGAAAGACAGGTGGAATGGAGGGTTAAGAAACGCTCATCCCCACCCAAGCACGAATGTACCTACGCTGAAGCTTATGGCACCCCCCGCCGGAACCATCCTGTTCCTTCAACACATCTCAGGAGATCTACCAGAAGCACGTTCGCAAGTTCACCCAGATCACAGAAGAAACGGCTCCACAGAAAGGAGGGCCTACGTCCCTGTAGACCCGGACATGAACACAGCAAGTGCTCAATAATCTCCTCATCGTCCTCATCGGGGCAACTCAAACAGAAGTCATTGTGCGGTAATCTCATGCGCGGCGCCATGCGGCATATGGCACAGTGTCCGCTTATGACCCTTGTCAAGGTACTCATCGACCTCTTCTCGAACGCCAGCAACTCTCTCGTCCTTCTCCGGCCGATGGCCGGCCATAGCGCCCTAGCAGTCCGGCAACCATCCACCATCCATCCAAAAAAAATTGTGAGAGTGTAGTAAAAGACTTAAGACACAACTTAAGACTATTGGAATGGTTAACAAATAAGTATTGGAGAAAGTAATAACAAAGGACATTAGACCTAAACACATAAGAAAATATTAAACAAAAGACTTAAGACACAAACATTATTATGACAGAGTATAGGCAAAAGAGGCAGTACACAAACATAAGCGTAAGACTCGGGTTAGATGAACTCGAACATAGTGGTGAGAGGGTAGAAGTAAAAGACTTAAGACACAAACATTTTGGTGAGAACATAGTTGCAAAAGACTTAAGACACACACTTTAGAGAAGAGAATTTCGGGCGAGAGTAACAACAAAAGACTTAGGACACAAACATAGTGGTAAGGCATAGAAGCCAAAGACTTAAGACAAAAACATGTTGGGAAATTCAAAGACTTAAGACACAAACTTTAAGGTAAGCAGAGTTAGTTGAGAACTCTGGTAGAAAATGAATGAAAAAGACACAATGTTGAGTCCTAGAGGCAAAAGACTTAAGACACCAACTTTATAACACGGATCTGGTGAAGTGTGAACGATGAGAGTGAGAGTGAGAGAGAGAGAGAGAGAGAGAGAGAGAGAGAGAGAGAGAGAGAGAGAGAGAGAGAGAGAATTACTAAAGACTTACGACACAAACATAGAGGGAATAGAAGCAAAAGACTTAAGACACAAACATGATTGTAAAAGCCCATATCTTAAAGACTTAAAGCACAAACTCAAGGTGAAAGCATAGGGACAAAAGACTTGAGACAGAAACTAAGTGCGAATTATAGGTGAGTAATAGGCAAAGACTTAAGACACAAACACATTATCCAGAGGTACCAAATCTAAAAATGCTGTTCTTAAAGACTTAAAACACAAACTCAAGGTGAGAGCATAGGAGGAAAAGACTTAAGACAGAAACTCCAGAGTTTGGATCTGATTAGGTGCGAATTATAAGAGAGTAATAAGCAAAGACTTAAGACACCAACACATTATCCAGAGGTAACAAATCGAAATAAGCTGGTAACAATTTTATTTTTGGAATGTTGCATATCAAAATCGTTTTCTATACCTTCCACCGAAGAATGGGGGTATATTCATTTTGTCATTCCGTTTGCAACACATCGAAATATCCATTTCCGACCCTATAAAGTATACATATTCTTGATCAGCGTAAAAATCTAAGACGATCTAGACATGTCCGTCCATCTGTCCGTCTGTCTATTGAATACACGCTACAGTCTTTAAAAATAGAGATATTGAGCTGAAACTTTGCACAGATTCTTTTTTTGTCCATAAGCAGGTTAAGTTAGAAGATGGACTATATCGGACTATATCTTGATATAGGCCCCATACAGACCGATCCGCCGATTTAGGGTTTTAGGCCCATAAAAGCCACTTTTATTATTCGATTTTGCTGAAATTTCGGACAGTAAGTTGTGTTAGGCCCTTCGACTTCCTTCGTTAATTTAGCCAAGATCGGTTCAAATTTGGATATAGCTGCCATATAGACCGATCCTCCGATTTAGGGTCTCAGGCCCACAAAAGCCACATTTATTATCCGATTTTAATGAAATTTTACACAGTGAATTATCTAAGGCCCTTCGAGCCAAGATCGGTTCAGATTTGGATATAGCTGCCATATAGACCGATCCTCCGATTTAGGGTCTAAGGCCCATAAAAGCCACATTTATTATCCGATTTTGATGAAATTTGACAGAGTGAATTATCTAAGGCCCTTCGACATCCTTCGTCAATTTGGTCCAGATCGGTGTAGATTTGGATATAGCTGCCATATAGACCGATCCTCCGATTTAGGGTCTCAGGCCCACAAAAGCCACATTTATTATCCGATTTTGATGAAATTTGACACAGTGAATTATCTAAGGCCCTTCGACATCCTTCGTCAATTTGGTCCAGATCGGTGCAGATTTGGATATAGCTGCCATATAGACCGATCCTCCGATTTAGGGTCTCAGGCCCACAAAAGCCACATTTATAACCAGATTTTGCTGAAATTTCGGACAGTGAATTGTCTAAGGCCCTTCGACATCCTTCGTCAATTTGGCCCAGATCGGTTCAGATTTGAATATAGCTGCCATATAGACCGATCCTCCGATTTAGGGTCTTAGGCCCATAAAAGCCACATTTATTATCCGATTTTGATGAAATTTGACACAATTGTCTTAAGCCTTTCGACATTCTTCGTCAATTTGGCTCATATCGGTTCAGATTTGGATATAGCTGCCATATAGACCGATCCTCCGATTTAGGGTCTCAGTCCCACAAATGCCACATTTATTATCCGATTTTAATGAAATTGGGGACAGTAACTTGTGTTAGGCCCTTCGACTCCTTCGTTAATTTAGCCCAGATCAGTTCAGATTTGGATATAGCTGCCATATAGACCGATCCTCCGATTTAGGGTCTCAGGCCCACAAAAGCCACATTTATTATCCAATTTTGATGAAATTTGGGACAGTGAGTTGTCTAAGGCCCTTCGACATCCTTCGTCAATTTGGCCCAGATCGGTGCAGATTTGGATATAACTGCCATATAGACCGATCCTCCGATTTAGGGACTAAGGCCCATAAAAGCCACATTTATTATCCGATTTTGCTGAAGTTTGGGACAGTGAGTTATCTTAGGCCCTTTGAAATCCTTCTTCAATTTGTCCTAGATCGGTGCAGATTTGGATATAGCTGCCATATAGACCGATCTCTCGATTTAAGGTTTTGGGCCCATAAAAGGGGTATTTATTGTCCGATTTCGCCGGAATTTCGGACAGTGAGTTTAGTGAGGCTCTTCGACGTCCTTCCTCAGTTGGGCTCAGATCGGCCCAGTTTTGAATATAGCTGCCATATAGACCGATATCTCGCTTCAAAGTTTTGGCCCCATAAAAGGCGTATTTATAATCCGATTTCACTGAAATTTGCCACAATGACTCATGTTAGGCTTTTCGACATCCGTGTCGTATATGGTTCAGATCGGTTTACTTTTAGATATAGCTACTATACTTTTTAGTATTTGATCCAAATCGGAACATTTGATATAACTTTTATGGGTCATAAGGTATGAAATTTTCACCGAATTTTGATGAAAGGTGGTTTACATATATACCCGAGGTGGTGGGTATCCAAAGTTTGGCCCGCCCGAACTTAACGCCTTTTTACTTGTTTTTAGATAATTTTGAAGTGTTTCCTATTAATGTGCGCTGGTCATAAAAAAGTAATTTCTCAAACTAAGAAGCCAATTTTCAGATATAAATAAGATGAGCAAAAAAGGCTTGGAACAAATGAATATAGTAGTGATTAGAGTCTAAAAACCAAATTTTTATGCTCAGCCTCAAAGGGCGGCATTTGCAGCACAACGAAATCTTCATTTCCTGCCCCATTCTAAGAAGATTTGGTGGTGTCCATTAGGGTTATGACTTTTATGCAGCCTCATATCTCTGCATCATATTTTAATGCGATTTTTTTTTATAAGAATAAATAAAATCTTACATTTAAGCTGATTCAATTAAAAAAAACCTCACCTTGATATAGCCTCAATATATACCAATTTGCCGATTGAAGGTCTTGGGACACATTTATATTCAGATTTCTCTGAAATTGACTACAGTGAGTTATATTAGGCTACTACACGTATTTTTTGAATAATTTAAAGGTCTCGGTATCATTGAAGGCTCACTTACTAACTGATTTCACTGATATTTAGTACTGGATGTTTTGCTAGACCCATCGACATTTATGCCGACCCCTGTCTGTAGGGTCCAGATTTCAACAAATTTGGATTATGGGTTTTGAGCCCATAAAATAGGCACTTATTATTCGATTTTGTGGATAATAAATGTTGCTAAAGGAACGGTTAGTTATGTTGGACCTCTAAACATCCTTTTCAAAATAATGCCAATTGATCAATATTTCGATATAGCTGGCATATAGACCATATTTTCGATTTTAGGTATTTGGCCAAAACAGGGCGAAATAATTTCCCGATTTCGCTGAAATTTTTAAATGTGAATTGTGTTAGAGCTCTTATTTCAACCATATAAGGTTATTGAGGGTCTTAGGCCTCTAAAAGGTGTATTAATTATGCGATTATCCGATTGGTTTGAATGTGGAGCAGTGAGTTATAGAGGATTTTCCAATAAGAGGTGTTATTTTGGTATCCAAAGAAAAATCCCTTTAATTAGAAAAATGATCTGATGTTTAATTGATAGTTAAGAGGCTAAATGACTACCACGCTTACAATATCACCTCTTGTTGGATAGCCCTATTGAAGACCCTTTTGATATTCGTGCTCAGTATTTGCCCGATTTGTGCTTATAAAAGCCATATTTATTACTCACTTTCGCTGAAATTTGGAACTGTGGGTTGTGTTGAGCTCTTGTCATTCGTGCCGGGTATGGTCTAGAAAGGCATATTTGAACCTAGTTGCCTTATTGAGTGTCTTGGAAAAACGACACTAAGTACGACAGTTTCAAGTTTCTTCCTAAAAATTATATTTTATTTATCCTTTAAAAGCCGAAAGTAGGGTGTCTGATAATACCCACACATCCAAAGCCATTACCATTTAAACACAATATTCGATCCATTTTTATATTCCGATGGTAAGTAACAATGTGCGCTTGTTACACTTTAAGCCTTCTCAATAATTATTTTAATCAACATTTTTGAAAGTGTTAAACGTACTACTCAAAAAAAAAAAAAAAAAAAAAACTTCAAGAGATTGAGAGAGAGAGACAAAAAAGTGACAAGAAATGAATTATGAAGACATCATTCTACACTATGCACAGGAATGTAAAAATGGTAAAGGAAGATAGGAACTTAACTCAATGGTTAGTGGCTAGAGTCCATAATTAACAAAAGGATGTACATATAATATGATTTTTGATATAAAATCATAAATTATTTAAATTGGATTTTATTGCATTTTTATGGCAAGAAAACGAAATTTGAAATTTCCAAAAAAAAAAAAAAAATCCACTTTAATAGCGCTAATTATTTTAATTTAAGCAATGGCTTGCCCTAAATCAATGGAGACGTCTGTTCTCACACTAATTATTTGACAAAACAAAATATAAAATTTTGTGAAATTATACAATTGAATAACAGGAGCTTTGGGGGCTTATGGGGCTGCCGCTTGGCCAATTCCACTTGCCAAGAAACCAGCCAGCCAGCCACTCAGCCATCCACACATTAAGCCATTAAAACACTTAGCAAATGTGCTACGAAACATTTTTTTTGTCATTTCAAATGAATTTTATGGCATCGCTAATCAATGTCGACTCAGTGAAATGGTATCCATTGAGCCATTGCTGCCGAATAATCGCGCCAACAATTGAGATCCATTTAGAAAAGAAATTGGGGGAAAAAAGAGACTGCGTCTCTGTTTGGCCAATCAATTTATAAGCCAATAAATTAAGCATTTATTTGAAACTCGTGACATTCAAAGTCCAAGAGGAGCATTTGGCTAAGGCTTGTGAATACATTATACCACAACCACAACTGACCACAATTATCATGGCCATAAACCCAATTTCATGGCAAGTTGAAGTGTGTTAGTGTTTTAGCAGGCAGTGTAGAATATGAACCGTTTTTGGTTTTTGTCTTAAGGGTGGGGTTTTCCCCAAAATTTGTTTGGAATGTCTGAAGTAACAGATGTTAGTTGATAATTGGAAAATTAGAGATTTTCATTTTTTGGTGTAGACTGTTGTGGGAAATTTTCTCTTTTGGGAACATACAAGAATCTTCTGCATTCCACAGTTTGAGAACAGAAATCACTTTCACTTATCACAGCTAAGTTCAAAATGGTAAAGAATGTGAAGAGGTTTCTATTAGCCGGATATTCTTTACAAAGAATGAATGGGATTTTTGTAATATATCGGAAATTAAAAAGTAAAAGGGAAGCCACCACCATGGATTCTGCAAAAAATTTATAAAAACTAAATTTAGTTGAAGGGTATTATTTAATTCTACATACCAAACTTCTGTCAAATCAGTAAAAATTAAAGCTCTTAGGAACCAAACAAGGATAATCAAGAGATCGGTTTATATGAGAGCTATATCAGGCTATAGAATGATTTGGGTCATACTTGACACAGTTGTTGGAAGTCATAACAGAATACCACATGCAAAAATTTCAGTCAAATCGGAAAAAAATTGCTGCTTGTAAGGGCTCAAGAAGTCAAATTGGGAGATCGGCTTGCTCCCATATATGCCGATCTACCGATTTGACTTCTTGAGCCCTTACAAGCAGCAATTTTTTTCCGATTTGACTGAAATTTTGCATGTGGTATTCTGTTATGACTTCCAACAACTGTGTCAAGTATGACCCAAATCATTCTATAGCCTGATATAGACCGATTTGGACCGTACTTGACTTCTTACTTACTTTACTTTAATTGGCTATGACAGAATATTTCTTCCACTAGCCGAACGTAGAATATCGTTCCAAGCGCCTCGATCTTCTGCGCTCATTCTAAAATCTCTGACACCAAGATTCGAGGTGTCTCCCACCACTTGATTTTTCCATCGGGCTTTTGGTCTTCCCGGTTTGCGTGTACCACCGTGTTTGCCTTCCAAAGACTTCTTTGCTGGAGCTTCTTCATCCATTCTGACGACATGACCTAGCCAACGCAGCCGTTGTATTTTGATGCGTGTAACTATGCCATCGTCGTCATACAGCTCGTGGTTCATACGTCGCCTATATTCTCCATTAATGCAAACTGGTCAATATTTTTTACGAAGAATCTTTCTCTCAAATACTCCAAGCACTGCCTCATCTGCTTTCACAAGTACCCATGCTTCAGAACCATATAACAGCACGGGTAGTATCAGTGTCTTGTACAGTGTAATCTTCGTCTGTCGAGAGGTAGCCTTGTTTCTAAACAGCTTACTTAGTCGAAAGTAGCATCTGTTTGCCAGTATTATTCTTCGCTTTATCTCAAAACTGGTGTCATTCGTTTCGGTTAAGGCGGTGCCGAGGTAGATAAAGTTACTGACTGCCTCAAAGATGTGGTTCCCAACTTTCTCCATTTTCTTTATCTGCTCGGTTGTTCAAAGCTTTTTGGGAGTTTAAACCATCCATTTCGTCTTATCTCCATTTACTGCCAGACCCATTTTCACTGACTCTCTTTCGATTCTCTCGAAGGCTGCAGTTACAACTTCCGGTGATCGACCTATGATATCGATGTCGACTCACATAGGCGAGTAGCATGTGTTCTCTTGTGATTAGTGTGCCATATCTATTCACATCTGCATCTCGTATAGTCCTTCTCCATTTTCCATTTTCACTGACTCTCTTTCGATTCTCTCGAAGGCTGCAGTTACAACTTCCGGTGATCGACCTATGATATCGATGTCGACTCACATAGGCGAGTAGCATGTGTTCTCTTGTGATTAGTGTGCCATATCTATTCACATTTGCATCTCGTACAGTCCTTCTCCAGCAGGATATTAAAGAGTTCAATCGATTGGCTGTCTCCTTGTCTGAAACCTCGTTTGGTATTAAATGGTTCGGAGAGATTCTTTCCTATGTTTACTGAGGAACGCGTAGCAGCAAGTGTCATCCTGCAGAGTCTTATTAATTTTGCAGGGATACCAAACTCAGAAATACCTTTGAACGCAAAGGAGTATCGAAGGCGGCTTTGTAGTCAACAAAGACATGGTAGGTGTTGATTTGTCCTTCTCGTGTCTTTTCCAGAATTTGGCGCAGTGTGAATATCTGGTCTAGGGTCGATTTACCAGGTTTAAAGCCGTATTGATAGGGCCCAATTATCTCACTGACTTTAGGTTTTGATCTTTCACACAGTACGCTCGAGAGTATCTTGTATGCGATGGGGAGGAGACTTATTCCTCTGTAGTTGGCACATTCCGTCTTGTCTCCTCTCTTGTGTACGGGATATAGTATACTGAGGTTCCAATCATTGGGTATGTGTTCTTCTAGCCATATTGCGCAGATAAGCTGATGCATACGCCTTATCAGCGAGTCGCCTCTGGTCTTAAATAGTTCAGCGGGTAACCTGTCGGCTCCTGCTGCCTTGTTGTTTTGCAGTCGGGTCACTGCTACTTGGTTCTTATTCTGACTTGTAGGTAAACATTTTATACCGTCATCATTGATTGGTTCTGCGGTATCCTCTTCGCCGCCAACATCGAGCACTAGCAGTTGTATAAAATGTTCTTTCCATATCCTCAGCATGTTATATGTGTCAGTTAACAGATTTCCTTCCTTGTCTCTGCAGGAGGATGTGCCTGCACCAAAGCCATCAGGTTGATGTTTGATTCTTTGGTAGAATTTCCGGACTTCTTTCTAACTCCTGTACATCTCAATTCGCTCACACTCACGTCTTTCTATTTCCTTTTTCTTTCTGCGGAATAGACGTTTCTCCTCTCTCCTTTTCTCCCGATACCTATCCTACATCTGGCGCGTTGCTACTGGACCATACTTGACACAGTTGTTAAGAACCATAACAGAACACCGCATGCAAAATTTCAGCCAAATCGGACAAAAATTGTGGCTTCCAGGGGCTCAAGTAGTCAAATCGTGAGATCGGTTTATATGGGAGCCATATCAGTATATAGACCGATTTGAACCATACTTGGCGTTGTTGTTGAAAGTCATAACAGAACATTATTTGCAAAATTTTAGCCAAATTTGACGATAATTATGGCTTCTAGGGGCTCAAGAAGTCAAATCTGGAGATCTGTTTTAAATGGGAGCTACATCAGGTAATACACCGATTTGGACAGTACTTGGCACAGTTGTTGGAAACTAACAAACACCGAATTCAAAATTTCAGAAAAATTGAGGCTTACAGGGGTTCAAGAAATCAAATCGGGAAATCGGTTTATATGAGAGCTATATAAGGTTTTAAACAGAGTTAGGCCATACTTGGCAACATTGTTGAAAGTCATAACAGAACACTATGTGCAAAAGTTTAGCTAAATCGGACAAAAATTATGGCTTCCAGGGGCTCAAGAAATTAAATCTGGAAATCGGTTTATATGGAAACTATATCCAAATCTGAACCGATATGGCCCATTTGCAATCCCCAATGATCTACATTAATAGTAAGTATTTGTGCAAAATTTTAAACGGCTAGCTCTACGTGTTCGATCGCTATCGTGATTTCGACTGAGGGACGGACGGACGGCCGGACAAAGCTAGATCGACTCAGAACGTCAAGACGTCATAACATATACACCTTATGGGGTTTTAGACGAATATTTCGAGGTGTTACAAACGGAATGACTAGATTAGTATACCCTCATCCTATGGTGGTGGGTAAAAATCAAGTAAAAAGTATTAAGTTCGGCCGGGCCGAACTTTGGATACCCACCACCTCGGTTATATATGTAAACCACCTTTCGTCAAAATCCGGTGAAAAATGCATATATTATTCCCCCATATTAGTCTTTTTGGTAACTATATCCAAATATAGACCGATCTGAACCATATACGACAAGGATGTCAAAAATCCTAACAAAAGTCACCGTCCCAAATTTCGGACAATAAATGCGCCTTATATGGGTTCAAGACTTTAAATCGAGTGATCGGTCTAAATAGCAGTTATATTCAAATCTGGACCGACCTGGACCAAATTGAAGGAGGATGTCGAAGACTCTAACACAACTCACTGTCATAAATTTTGGCGACATCGGACAACAAATGCGCCTTTAATGGTTCTAAAATCATAAATCGAGAGATTGGTCTATATGGCAGCTATTTCCAAATCTGGGCCGATCTGAGCCAAATTGAAGAAAGATGTCAAGGGGCCTAACACAACTCAAATTTCATCCTAATTGGACAATAAATGCGACTTTTATGGCCCCAAAACCTTAAATCGAGAGATCGGTCTATAGCAGCTATATCCAAATCTGGACCGATCTGAGCCAAATTGAAGAAAGATGTCAAGAGGCCTAACACAACTCACTGTCTCAAATTTTGGCGACATCGGACAATAAATGAGCTTTTTATGGGTCCAAAAAAAATCGAGAGATCGGTCTATATGGCATCTTTATCCAAATCTGAACTGATCTGGGCCAAATTGAAGGAGGATTTCGAAGGCCATAACACAACTCACTGTCCCAAATTTTGGCGACATCGGTCAATAAATGCGCCTTTAATAGTTCTAAAATCATAAATCGAGAGATTGGTCTATATGAGAGCTATATCCAAATCTGAACTGATCTGAGCCAAAATATGTCGGAGAGCCTAACATAACTCACTATCCCAAATTTCGGAGAAATCGGACTATAAATGCGCCTTTTATGGGCCCAATATCTTAAATCGAGAGATCGGTCTATGTGGCAGCTATATCCAAATCTGGACCGATCCGAGCCAAATTGAAGAAAGATGTCGAAGGGCTTAATACAACTCACTGTTTCAAATTTTGCCAAAATCGGACAATAAATGCGCCTTTTATAGGCCTAAGACCTTAAATCGAGAGACCCGTCTATATGGCAGCTATATCCAAATCTAGACCGATCTGAGCCAAATTGAAGAAGGATATCGAATGGCCTAACACAACTCACTGTCTCTACAAAATCGGATAATAAATGTGATTTTATGGGCCTAAGAGCATGAATCGGCAGATCGGACTGTATGAGGGCTATATCATGATCTGGTCCGATAAAGCCCATCTTCGAATTTAACCTGCTTATGGACAAAAAAGAATCTGTGCCAAGTTTCAACTCAATATCTCTATTCTTAAAGGCTAAAGACCGTCCGGTCTTAGATTTTTACGCTGATCAAGAATATATACTTTATATGGTCGAAAATGGATATTTCGATGTGTTGCAAACGGAATGACAAAATAAATATACCCCCATCCTATGGTGGTGGATATAACAAAAATATTATGGTGGTTGTCTAGTATCGATATCCATAGAATCTGAAGATACAGGTTTTAGGGAAGGAATAAAGGAAATTGGGACAGTGGAAATTTATTGGGTTTCCCAAAAAGTAATTGCGGATTTTTCATATAGTCGGCGTTGACAAATTTTTTCACAGCTTGTAACTCTGTAATAGCATTCTTTCTTCTGTTAGTTATCAACTGTTACTTTTAGATTGCTTTAGAAAAAAAGTGTAAAAAAAGTATATTTGATTAAAGTTCATTTTAAGTTTTATTAAAAATGCATTTACTTTCTTTTAAAAAATCCGCAATTACTTTTTGAGCAACCCAATAGTTAAAAATAACCTTTGAGCTTTGACAAATGTTTGGTTATCTGCATTTTTTCCACCTCAAAGCGTTTCCCCCTTTCTCAAAGAAATTCAATGAATGACCAACTTTTTGAAAAATAAATTCTTAAAAAACATGTTTTAAAATGTTAATGGGCATGGGCAGAGGTTAATTTGACATTTGTAGCATACAACCACACCACAGGCAGGTGAACGGTCCAACTAAAGTAAAACAATGTACTACATAGATGTATCTCTGGATGTGAGCATGCGCGCAACCCCAAAACTAAGTGGCACAACAATAATGACAACAAAATCTGAACATTTTCCATTGAATTCACCTGTTATTACCCGACATCTTTCCGTTACTTCTAAAAAAGCATCAAAACAAAAAGAAACAAAACATTTGTAGTTAAATACATACAACAGCTTCCCATTGCCCTCCTCTCAGTCATATAAAAATCTTAAACATGAGCCGAGTCTCTGAGGAGCTTGAGACAGGTGATTTTAAGGCTTAACATTCATTTTGAGTGATGCTGTTAGTAATGTCTGCTTTGTTGGTTTGTTGTTATGCTTTTGGGTCAGTTTTGGGTCAACTCAAAGCAATTAACACAACAACATTTAAACACACACAATTTGAGAATTGTGAAATTTTTATAGTGGCAATGGTTGCCCATCTTTTGGACATTAACTAAGCTGGACTTAGCAGTGATGAAATCATTTGGAACTTTTTTTAAATTTTATACACAAATTTAGTACTTTTTTACAGCTTGGGAGATGTTTGGTACATTTTCTGAAAGGGGGTTTTTGGAAGATCTTTTACACAAATTTAAGCGAGATCGGATTATAAATGCGCCTTTTATAGGGCCAAGACTTTAAATCGAGAGATCCGTCTAATGGCAGCTATATCCAAGCCGATCTGGGCCATATCGAAGAGGTATGTCGAAGGGCCTAACACAAATCACTAACCCAAATTTCGGCGAAATCCGATAATAAATGCGTCTTTTATGGGCCCAAGATCTTAAATCGTGAGATGGGTCTATATGGCAACTATATTCAAATCTGGACCGGTCTGGGCTAAATTGCAGAAAAATGTGGGGGGCCTAATACAACTCATTGTCCCAAAGTTCAGCACAACCGGAAAATAAATGCGCCATTTATGGGCTCAAAATCTTAAATCGAGAGATCGGTCTATGTGAAAGCTATATCCAAATTTCGACCGATCTGAGCCAAACTGAAAAAGAATCTCGAAGGGCCTAACATAACTCATTGTCTCCAATTTCGGCATAGTCGGTCAATAAATCCACCTTTTATGGGCCCAAGATCTTAAATCGAGAGATCGGTCTATGTGGAAGCTATATCCAAATTTCGACCGATCTAGACCAAATTGAAGAAGAATGTCGAAGGGCCTAGCATTACTCACTGTCGCAAATTTCGGCAAAATCAGACAATAAATGCGCCATTTATGGTCCCAAAACCTTAAATCGAGATATCGGTGTATATGGCAGCTATATCCAAATCTAAGCCGATCTGGGACAAATTAAAGAAGAATGTCGAAGGGCCTAACATAACTCACTGTCCCTCACTGTTCGGAAAAATCGGACAATTAATGGGTCTTTTAGGGGCCCAAGATCTTAAATCGAGAAATCGGTCTATATGGAAGCTATATCCAAACCTGGACCGATCTGGTCCAAATTGCATAAAGATTTCGAGGGGCCTAACACAGCTCACTGTGTTGTTGTTTTTGTAGCCACATTTTTATGTTGCGGTGCCGATCCTCGTCAAGCTCCTATAGGTGAGAAAGTTCGTTCGGGTCCAAAGGACCGATCGGTGCGGACAGGGTGGCCAAAGGGTATTTAAAGGCGCCAATAACTTGCCTTGTCATATCAAGCATTATAGGCAGTCAGTATTTGTGCAAGAGCCGTTGCCGCGTGGCCTCTCACTGAGACTCTCCGCTTGATACTGCTAACTGTCCGCGACTGCCGTTGCAGCTACTCCGTTTGGAGCATTCCACTATCCGCAACCTGTGCGCACGCTCGGTAGCACGCAGCCAAGTTTCTTGTGCCAGCAATGAACACCACACAAATTGGAGCTCAATGTTCCAGCTGGTGTGGTGCTCACAGCTATCCCATACCGGACAACTCATTGTCCCAAATTTCTGCGATATCGGACAAACATTGCGCCTTTTATGGGCCCAAAACCTTAAATAGAGAGATCGGTCTATATGGCAGCTATATCCGAATCTGAACCGATCTGAGCCAAATTGAAGAAGAATATCGAGATATCGGTCAGTATGGGGGATATATCAAGATATAGTCCGATATAGCCCATCTTCGGTTTTGGGCGAAATAAGAGTCTGTGCAATGTTTCAGCTCAATGACTCCTTGAGCCCCTGGAAGCTACAATTTTCATCCGATTTGGCTGATGTTTTGTTTATAGTGTTCTGTTACGACTTCCAACAACTGTTTCAAGTATCGTTTAAATCGGTTTATAACCTGATATAGCTCCCATATAAACCGATCTCCCGATTTGACTTCTTGAGCCCCTGGAAGCCACAATTTTCTTTCGATTTGGCTGAAATTGTTCTGTTATGACTCTCAAGAACTGTGCCAAGTACGGTCCAAATCGGTCTATAGCCAGATATAACTCCCATATTTTAGCAGTATCCATGGCGGTGGGTTCCCAAGATTCGGCCGGCTGAACTTAGCATGTTCTAATTTGGTTTATTTGATTGAACCGTTGAGTGGAACGGACGTTTGGTTATATCGCTCGCCAAGAATTTTTTTTCTGTAACGCGTAATATGTCATAATTTTTTTTTTTTTGAGAAAAATTTTAAGTCACTGAAGGATAGCTACGATAGTGTTATCCATTAGGCGGTTGATGATCTGCGTCTGTTTTCAGTGGAGCGACGGATCTACAGCCCAGGAGTAGGCTTAGAATGTACTCCACGGTGCCAACAGCTGCCTTGGTGGAAACAGGCCGTAGCATGTTGTCTGCTACAAAGACCACGACTGGTGGAGCGGCTGCTCCAGGCTCCACTAGTCGACAGTTGACTGTTCAGCAGGGGCTTTTGAAGAGTCAAGTCTTAAGGACAATGCCAAACCTATTTTATCTTCGCGTGCCTATAATTTTCCTAGGCCATCGACCTTCCACGGCATACCTATACGCTCTTTAAGAGGTTGGAATAATGGATGGCACATCGCTCTCAGGTTTATTGAGAGGCTTGGTGCGAATGATCCTAAGACCCTCACTGTTTGTGAGAGAGACTCCCTTAAATCTGCTCGGGGATTCACTGCACAGGCTACCCCAAAGACTACACGTCTAGATTCGGAAACTGCACCGCAGTCAGTCAAAAGGCTGCTGTCACCTGGAGGGCATTCCATGCCTAAAAGAACTACGGCGAACAATAGTAAAATTGGTCCAAGAACCTTTGCTAATATCCCTAGGGTCATTTTGGTGATGGCAATTGTCGACGGCGCTTTAAAAGTCCACCTACTGCTCAATAGTAAACTTGATCCAACCATGACCATCAACATACGTGTCTAATATAGCCTGAATCGATCAATAGCTTGATACAGCTCCCATATAAACCTATCTCCCGATTATGCTTCTTGAGTCCCTACAAGGCGCAATTCTCGTCCGATTTAACTGAAATTTGGCACGTAGTGTTTTGATATAATTTTTAACAACTGTGCTAAGTATGATTCAAATCGGTTCATATTCTGGAATAGCTGTCATATAAACAGATCTGGGTACTTGACTTCTTGAGCTTCTAGAGGGCGCAATTTCTATCCGATTTGGCTGAAATTTTGCATGAGGTGTTTTGTTATGACTTCCAATAACTGTGCTAAGTATGGCGTAAGTCAGTATAGAACCCGATATAGCTGCCATATAAACCGATCTGGGATCTTGACTTCTTGAACCTCTAGAGGTCGCAATTATTATCCGATTTGCCTGAAATTTTGTACGACGGATCCTCTCATGACCATTTACATACGTGATTATTATGGTCTGAATCGGTCTATAGCCCAATACAGCTCGTATATAAATCGATCTCTCTATTTTACTTCTTGAGCCCCCAAAGCGCGCAATTCTTATTCGAATTGGCTGACATTTTACACAGGTCTCCAACATATAATTTAATTGTGATCCAAACTGGACTATATCTTGATATCGCTCTAATAGCCGAGCAAATCTTTTCTTATATCCTTTTTTTGCCCAAGAAGAGATGCCGGGAAAAGAACTCGACAAATGCGATCCATTGTGGAGGGTATATAAGATTCGGCCCGGCCGAACTTAGCACGCTTTTACTTGTTTTTATTTTATTTATTTTATTTTATTTTATTTTACTTTATTTTATTTTTTTTTTATTTTATTTTATGTTATTTTATTTTATTTTATTTTATTTTATTTAATTTTATTTTATTTTATTTTATTAGTTTTATTAAAAATTTTTTCAAATTCATAAATGAAATAAACTTTTGCCTTAATTTTTAAAATTTTTTTAAAGTACTTTTTGTAAATTTTTTATTATATTATTAAGAATATTTTTGTACTTTACGCATCTTCCATATCTTCACTGTATAAATGTTTCGAATAATGTGCAAAAGCAAGGGTCATCAATGACCATAAATAATTTAACGGAGATTGTGTTAAAAAGATACCAATACACATTTCTCTAAGCGAACAACGCAAAGATTTAAGAAACAAAAACAAATTAAAACTTAAATTAAAATGAACTAAAAACAAAATCAACAAAGTCAACAAGATTTACATACGAGACGATGTTAAATTTAATTTTTATTTTTAATTACGGCACTTTTGACACAAAAAAAATGTTCTCTCAGAACCTCAGTCAGAAAAAAAGCATTTGGTGAAAAAATTGAACAAAAATGTTACTGTCGTTTTGCTTGGGTAGGAACTTAACATGGAACTCGAACATGGACAGTTTTTTTTTGCTTGGCAGCATCCCATTTCATTGGGTTGCTGCCAAGCGTATTGCCTGCTAAAATGCTTAACATGTTTCTGTTAACCATTTTTCTTAATGTTGGTTCTAGAATTTGCCACTTTTTCGGTTTTTTTTTGCCAAATTTCTTAGAAAGTTGCCAAGGAAATACAAGAAATGAGGTGTCTGACTTCTAGGAACCCTTATATGTTAATGGGGAAATTTTTCTTAGAATTTTAATTAAGATTTACATTTTTTTTCGAGAAATATGCAAATTTTCTTTTTCGGTGAGCTCTTTAGAACTTTATGCTGTTGGGCTAAACAACACAAAGCATCGATCATGTAGCATGCTAACGAGCAGTAGCCAGTGTTTAGACAAGGGTTATACATTAGTTTTAAATTTTAAAATATTTGAAATGAAATTTAAGTAGTTTTTTTTTTCAGCCAATCTCGCAGGAAACAAATGAGAATGATTTAATCTTAATTTGATAGTGATTAAGTTTCTAAAATTAAACAAGTAAAAGCATGCTAAGTTCGGCCGGGCCGAATCTTATATACCCTCCGCCATAGATCGCATTTGTCGAGTTATTTTCCCGCCATCTCTTCTTAGGCAAAAAAGTATATAAGAATAGATTTGCTCTGCTATTAGAGCGATATCAAGATATCGTCCGGTTTGGACCACAATTAAATTATATGTTGGAGACCTGTGTAAAATGTCAGCGAATTCGAATAAGAATTGCGCCCTTTGGGGGCTCAAGAAGTAAAATAGGGGGATCGATTAATATGGGAGCTGTATCGGGCTATAGACCGATTCAGACCATAATAAACACGTATGTTGATGGTCATGAGAGGATCCGTCGTACAAAATTTCAGGCAAATCGGATAATAATTCCGACCTCTAGAGGCTCAAGAAGTCAAGACCCAAGATCGGTTTATATGACAGCTATATCAGGTTATGAACCGATTTGAACCATACATGACACAGTTTTTGGATATCATGACAAAATACTTTGTGCAAAATTTCATTCCAATCGGATAAGAATTACGCACTCTAGAGGCTCAAGAAGTCAAGACCCAAGATCGGTTTATATGGTAGCTATATCAAAACATGGACCGATATGGCCCATTTACAATACCAACCGACCTACACTAATAGGAAGTATTTGTGCAAAATTTCAAGCGGCTAGCTTTACTCCTTCGGAAGTTAGCGTGCTTTCGACAGACAGACGGACGGACGGACGGACGGACATGGCTAGATCGACATAAAATGTCGCGACGATCAAGAATATATCTCAGACAGACATTATATCTGAGACAGAATATGTCTCAGACGAATATTTCGAATAATTACAAACAGAATGACAAAATTAGTATACCCCCCATCCAATGGTGGAGGGTATAAAAATAAACTGGTTCACACATTTTGAGTTGGGCTGAAGCGAAGTGTATCTTTACCCACCTTAGATCTTCTCAAATAATGAGCAAAGAGTAAAATTAAGGGATTAACATAAGTTTTTTTTAGGATATGGTACGATAAGGTATTTGTCATGTTTATATAGCCAATGGAAAAAAACCCCTTTCTATAATGAATGGACTTCGGGCATTCTATACCTGTAATGCCCGAACTCTATACGGTAAGATGCAAGGCCAACCTTACCGAGGGAAATGTAATGGATTGGAAATGACGTCACAGCAACACCGAATGATGACAATTTGTATTATAGCTATCATGATGAGTTTGGCTGTCGGTTTGTGTCGGTTGATTATTTGTCGGACAATGACAGTGGATTTTATTGTTCAACAATTTTTTCCAGGGGCTCCGAAAGTATAATATTGGATTGTTATATATAAGAGCAACATCGTGAAAAAAATGTCCTATTTCGAATCGTAAAAAAAAAAGTTATTGGGTTGCCCAATAAGTAATTGCGGATTTTTCATATAGTCGGCGTTGACAAATTTTTTCACAGCTTGTGACTCTGTAATTGCATTCTTTCTTCTGTCATTTATCAGCTGTTACTTTTAGCTTGCTTTAGAAAAAAAGTGTAAAATAAGTATATTTGATTAAAGTTCATTCTAAGTCTTATAAAAAATGAATTTGCTTTCTTTTAAAAAATCCGCAATTACTTTTTGGGCAACCAATATAATGAGTGGACTTCGGGCATTCTATAACTGGAATGCCCGAACTCTATACGGCAAGGTATAAGGCCAACCTTACCGATGTAAATGTAATGGATTGGAAATGGCATTACAGCAAAACTGAATGATGCCAAGTTGTATTATAGCTAACATAATGAGTTTGGCTGTGGGATTGAGGTAAGTCGATGACTAATTCAGTTTCTTCTCAATTTTCTTCGGAAAATTTCTTCAATTTTAATTTTTTAAAAAAAGGTTTTCGGTATATAATTTCCACAACAAATTTCGTCTAAATTTGGTGTCTTTAAAAAACACTTATTCGTTATCGTATTCTTAAAGAATGCATATCCTCCTGTTGGTTTATATGGCAGCTTATATTAAATTATGAACCAAATACATTGCATATTTGTGGGAAGTGACAATGGGTTTTATTGTTCAACAATTCTTTCTAGGGGCTCCGAAATTAATATTGGATTGGTATATGTAAGAGCAACATCGTGAAAAAATATGTCCTATTTTGAATCTTAAAAAAGAAGTTACTTACTTTACTTTAATTGGCTATGACAGAATATTTGTTGCACTAGCCGAACGTAGAACAGCGTTTCAAGCGCCTCGACATTCTGCGCTCATTATAAAATCTCTGACACCAAGTTTCGAGGTATCTCCCACAACTTGATCTTTCCATCGGGTATTTGGTCTTTCCGATTTGCGTGTACCCCGTGTTTGCCTTCAAAAGACTTCTTTGCTGGAGCTTCCTCATCCATTCTGACAACATGACCTTGCTAACGCAGCCGTTGTAACTATGCTATCGTCGTCATGCGGCTCATACAGCTCGTGGTTCATACGTCGTCTATATTCTCCATTAATGCAGTCTGGTCCATATATTTTACGAAGAATCTTTCTCTCAAATACTCCAAGCACTGCCTCATCTGCTTTCACAAGTACCCATGCTTCAGAACCATATAACAGCACGGGTAGTTTCACGTGTCTTGTATAGTGTAATCTTCGTGTGTCGAGAGATGGCCTTGTTTGTAAACTGCTTACTTAGTCCAAAGTAGCATCTGTTTGCCAGTATTATTATTCGCTTTATCTCAAAACTGGTGTCATTCGTTTCGGTTATGGCGGTGTCGAGGTAGATAAAGTTACTGACTGCTTCAAAGTTGTGGTTCCCAGCTTTCTCCATTTTCTTTATCTGCTCGGTTGTGCAAGGCTTTTTGGGAGTTGAAACCATCCATTTCGTCTTATCTCCATTTACTGCCAGACCCATTTTCACTGACTCTCTTTCGATTCTTTCATAGGCAGCAGTTACTACTTCCGGTGACCGACCTACGATGACGATGTCGTGGGCATAGGCGAGTAGCATGTGTTCTCTTGTGATTAGTGTGCCATGTCAAATCACATCTGCATCTCGTATAATCTTCTCTAGCTGGATATTAAAGAGATCAAACGATAGGCTGTCTCCTTGTCTGAAACCTCCTTTGGTATTAAATGGTTCGGAGAGATTCTTTCCTATTCTTACTGAGGAACGCCTATCAGCAGAGTCTTATTAATTTTGCAGGGATACCAAACTCAGACATGGCTTGAAATACCTTTGAACGCAAAGGAGTATCGAAGGCGGCTTTGTAGTCAACAAAGATATGGTAGGTGTTGATTTGTCCTTCTCGAGTCTTTTCCAGGATTTGGCGCAGTGTGAATATCTGGTCTAGGGTGGATTATCAGGTCTAAAGCCGCATTGATAGGGCCCAATTATCTCATTTACTTTAGGTTTAAATCTTTCACACAGTAAGCTCGAGAGTATCTTGTATCCGATGGTGAGGAGACTTATTCCTCTGTAGTTGGCACATTCCGTCTTGTCTCCTCTCTTGTGTACGGGACATAGTATGTTGAGGTTCCAATCATCGGGTATGCGTTCTTCTAGCCAAATTGCGCAGATAAGCTGATGCATACGCCTTAGCAGGGTGTCGCCTCTGGTCTTAAATAGTTCAGCGGGTAACCCGTCGGCTCCTGCTGCCTTGTTGTTTTGCAGTCGGGTCACTGCTACTGGGACCTCACTTTGACTAGGAGGTAAACATTCTATACCATAATCAGGGATTGGTTCTGCGGTATTCTCTTCGCCGTCAACGTCGGGCACTAGCAGTTGGATAAAATGTTCTTTCCATATCCTCAGCATGTTATCTGTGTCAGTTACCAGATTCACTTCTTTGTCTCTGCAGGAGGATGTGCCTGCACCAAAGCCATCGGATTGATGTTTAAATCTTTTGGTAGAATTTCCGGACTTCATTCGGACTCCTGTACATCTCAATTCGCTCACACTCACGTCTTTCCATTTCCTTTTTCTTTCTGCGAAATATACGTGTCTGCTCTCCCCTTTTCTCCCGATACCTCTGCTTCATCTGGCGCGTTGCTACTGATTGCAGGGTTGCTCTATATGCCGCATTTTTGGCTTCAGTAGCATCTCGGCACTCTTGGTCGTACCATGGGTTTCTTGGAGGGGGCTTTCGGTACCCAAGTACGGATTTCGCGGCATTTTTCATGGAGTGGGCAATAGTTTGCCACTGCGCCAATATATCATCGGAACAAGGAGTGGTTTCATGAAGCAGTTGGGTCAAAAGAAGTTATTGGGCGAAAATTCAAGTTACTAGAATTATTCTACAAAATTACCTCATGTGAATTACTCTGAATACAAATAAGCATAAATAAAGTTCGTTTTCTAAGTCTTTTGTTTTGATCATAATTCCCCCTTTAAATTACAAGAAATGAACAAACTAGTGTTTAAAATCCATTTGATTTTAAAAACATTTGCCCCTACAAAATTTTACTCTACACATTCTGTCGTGTGTGCAGACCTTTTCGGCAACCTAGGGACAGCATATTGCATTTAACAAACACCAGTAATTGACAGCAATATCCGACAACAAAGGCACGTGACTAAAATCATATCAACAATCAAACTGTAATGTTTTGACAAAAATGTCAATTGAGTGATTTGGAGGAATAAAATGGTTTGAATTAGGCCCTCGCCAAATACTGAAATTATAAACAGATGTGGTTGGTACACCCAGAGAAATTATTCAGCAGATATTAAGGAAGTACATCTGAAAAAAAATTTCAGCGATGGTAATCCCCTTCTAATGCTGGCGACATTTGTGAAGAGCTATGCCATTTGAAACCTGCAAGGAAAGGCAACAGTCGGGCGGAGCCGAATATATAATACCCTACACCATCTAGTCCACGTACTACTTTTAATATATAGAACTTATCCCGAATCTAGTCAGATTTAAATTTTGCATACCTATTGAAGTAACGAATAGAACCTTGTAAAATTTCCATAGAACAAAAATTGGGGTTTTCTACAGCCTTTAAAAGCCATATAGGGAAAAAAATATATATAAGAGCAATATTTAAATCTCAGACGTCAAATATATTGGGTTGCCTAAAAAGCAATTGCGGATTTTTTAAAAGAAAGTAAATGCATTTTTAATAAAAATTAGAATGAACTTTAATCAAATATATAATTGCCATCTTGTTCGATAACCTTTTGCCATCTTCCTGGCAAATTTAGTATTCCACGCTCATAGAACTTCTGGCCTTTATCTGCAAAAAACTGAACCTAGTGCGATTTTATAGCGTCATCATTGCCGAAAGTTTTACCATTTAAGGAGTTCTGCAAAGATCGAAATAAATGGTAGTCTGATGGTGCAAGGTCAGGGCTATATGGTGGATGCATCAAAAGTTCCCAGCTAAGCTCACTCAGTTTTTGGCGAGTGACCAAAGATGTGTGCGGTCTAGCGTTGTCCTGGTGGAATATGACACCTTTACGATTGACCAATTCTGGTCGCTTCTCCTTGATGGCTGTATTCAATTTGTCCAATTGTTGACAGTAAACATCCGAAATAATCGTTTGGTTCCTTGGAAGCAGCGCAAAATATACCACACCCTTCCAATCCCACCAAACAGACAGCATAACCTTCTTTTGGTGGATATTCACCATGCTTGGACCATGATCGTTTTCGACTAATGATCGCACTTGGTTTAGTTTTTTGCAGTAAAGGCCAGAAGTTCTATGAGCGTGGAATACTAAATTTGCCAGGAAGATGACAAAAGGTTATCGAACTAAATGGCAATTATATATTCGATTAAAGTTCATTATAAGTTTTAATAAAAAAAGCATTTACTTACTTTTAAAAAATCCGCAATTACTTTTTAGGCAACCCAATAGCTGCCATATAAACCCATCTGGGGTCTTGACTTCTTGATCCTCTAGAGGTCGCAATTATTATCCTATTTGGCTGAAATTTTGCACGACGTGTTTTGTTATGACTTTAAATAACTGTGCTAAGAATAATTTAAATCGCTCCATAACTTGATATAGCTGCCATATAAACCGATCTGGGGTCTTGACTTCTTGAGCCTATAGATGGCGCAATTCTAATGCGATTCGGCAGAAATTTTGTACAACGACTTCTTTCATGACCTTCAACAATTGCTGAAATTTGGGACAGTGTTTTGCGTTGGGCCCTTCGACATCCATCATCAATTTGGCTCAGATCGGTTCAAATTTGGATTTAGCTGCCATATAGACCGATCCTCTGATTTATGGTCTTAGGCCCATAAATACCACATTTATTATCCGATTTAGCCGAAATTTGCGACAGTGAGTTGCCTTAGGCCCTTCGACATCATTCTTCTATTTGGCCCTGATCGGTTCAGATTTGGATATAGCTGCCATGTATACCGATCCTCCGATTTGGGGTCTTGGGCCCATAAAAGCCACATTTATTATCCGATTATGCTGAAATTTGGGACAGTGAGTTGTGTTAGGCCCTTCGACATCCATCATCAAGTTGGCTCAGATCGGTTCAAATTTGGATTTAGCTGCCATATAGACCGATCTTCCGATTTAGGGTCTTAGGCCCACAAAAGCTACATTTATTATTCGATTTTGCCTAAATTTAAGAAAGTGAGTTCTGTTGAGCCCTTCGACATCTTTCTTCTATTTGGCCCTGATCGGTTCAGATTTGGATATAGCTGCCATATATACCGATCCTCTGATTTAGGGTCTTGGGCCCATAAAAGCCACATTCATTATCCGATTTTGCTGAAATTTTGGACAGTGAGTTGCTTAGGCCCTTCGACATCTTTCTTCTATTTGGCCCTGATCGGTTCAGATTTGGATATAGCTGCCATATAGACCGATATCTCGATTTAAGTCTTTGGGCCCATAAAAAGCGCATTTATTGTCCGATGTTGCCGAAATTTGGTACAGTGAGTTGTGTTGGGCCCTTCGATATTTGTCTTCAGTTTGGGTCAAATCGGTTCAGATTTGGATATAGCTGCCATATAGACCGATCTCTCGGTTGAACAATGACTTGTACTTATAAGCATTTGGTCTAAATCGGATGATATGTCTATATAGCTGCTATGGGGCATAAGGTATGCATTTTTCACTGGATTTTGACGAAAGGTTGTGCATATATATACTCGAGGTGGTGGGTATCCAAAGTTCGGCCGAATTTAACGCCTTTATACTTGTTTTTGTAAATTTTGTTTCAAGATTCCCTAAGGAAGTAAGCGCCACACTCCATCTCCGTCAAAGCAAGCCCCAATCCGCAACATGGGGATGAATAATCCATTTTTCTTTATGCCCTTCCCTATCCCTTTTCAATAAAATCCATTTTTCCATTCAAATTTTGAATCTTTGTTTTTATTATTTCTAATACATTGTGGTAATACGAGATGATGAATCATTTTGTAGGCACTAAGGCTATGTTCAAATTAAAACTATAATTATATCACAGTTGGAAAAGTTTACAAAAAAAAAAAAAAAACAAACAGAAGTTAAAGCGTTAAATATGTGGCTAAAGATGTAATAAATGTCATCCCGTCAAAAAGTGAGAGGGACAGCAAAAGGGGTGGGGGAAGGAGAACGCAGCATCCATTAAAAGGCCATCTACGACAATTACGGGTGTTTAAATGTGCCTTGGATGAGTGAGCGGCGGGATGAACAGCCAAATGACCAACACTCAAAACGGACGCAGTGTGGATAGCAAAGGCTGTTGGGCAGGCGGAAATGCTGCAGATTGTGAAGGTACAGTTGGAGTAACAGTGGATAACATCCGAATTCCAGCCGCTAAAGTGGTTGCCGGCATGAATGGAATGTTTCCATTGCCATTGTGGAACAGATTGTTGCCATTGCCATGGCCATTGCCTGAGCCAGAGGTTGTGGACGTTGGCAAACGGGAAATGGAATTGAGCAAACGACTTTGGTTTGAATTCGTAACGGAGGCTGCTGTCAATGCTCTAACAGAGGATTGGGAGGCTGGAGGAGTTGCTGTTGCCACTGTTGGTGAAGTTGCGGACGGAAACTGTAACGGTCTGTATTGACATTTTTTGGCATGAGTCCGCATATTGCTGGATTGTGTAAAGGCCTGATTGCAATTCGGATGTGGACACACATAAGGCTTGCAGCCGGTGTGATAGTTCAAATGTGTCTTCAGATGATGTTTCTTGGTAAATGCCTTGGGACAAATGGGACAGTTAAAAGGTTTAATGCCCGAATGCAAACGGTGATGTAAAGTCATGTTGCTGCGATCGGCAAACGATTTGCCACACACCGAACACTGATAGGGCTTTTCACCGCTATGCGTGCGCATGTGCTGTTTCAGCAGCATTTTGCGCGAAAAGCGTTTGCCGCACTCCGAGCACTTGTGTGGCTTGACTCCTGTATGTATGCGAACATGCATGTTAAAGGCCACTCTCTGATTGAAGGATTTTGGACAATAAGGACATTCGTATTCCTTTTTATTGCGATGAATTTTCATGTGACTGCTGAGGTAGCCTTTGTCATTGAAAGTCTTGCCGCATTCTGGACACTCGGCAGCAAACTCTTTGGTGCCACGATGCACTGACAAATGGTATTTGTAGTTGCGCAGCTGCGAGAAGCCTTTGCCGCAATCGGTGCATTCATAGCGTGGGGATTTGTGAGTTTTTTCATGGGCCTGCAAAGGAACCAAAAAAAGAACAAAAATTAAAGAATTGTTGATTTAAAAAAATCTAAGATGAAATTAAAGAAGAAAAATAATTTTTTGACATAATTTTCTAAAGAAATAAATTTTGAATAAAATTTTGTATTGTCTGTTTGTGAATTCTTTTTTATATCCACCACTGAAGGATGGGGGTAGATTCATTTTGTCATTCCGTTTGCATCACCTCGAAATATCCATTTCCGAGACGATCTAGCCATGTCCGTCCGTCTGTACGTCTGTTGAAATCACGCTACAGTCTTTAACAAGTAAAAAGGCGTTAAGTTAGGCCGGGCCGAACTTAGGATACCCACCACCTCGGGTATATATGTAAACCACCTTTCGTTAAAATCCGGTGCAAAACTCATACCTTATGTCCCATAGCAGAAATATGTGCACAAAGTGCTAAGTTAAGCCCCTAACTTAGCTCTTTGTCCACAATTTCGGCAACATTGGACAATAAATTCGCTTTTTATGGCCCCAAAACCTAAAACCGAGGGGTCGGTCTATATGGCAGCTATATCCAAATCTGGACCGATCTGTGCGATAATGCAGAAGTATGTCAAGGGGCTTAACCTAACTCACTGTCCCAAATTTCGGCGACATCGTACAATAAATGCGTGTTTTATGGGCCTAAGACCACAAATCGGAAGATCGGTCTATGTGGCAGCTATATCCAAATCTGGACCGATCTGAGCTAAATTGACGGAGGATGTCGGAGGTCCTAAGATAGCGCACTGTCCCAAATTTCAGCAAAATCGGATAATAAATGTGGCTTTTATGGGCCTATGACCCTAAATCGGAGGATCGGTCTATATGGCAGCTAAATCCAAATCTGAACCTATCTGATCCAAATTAAAGAAGGACATTGAAGGGCCCAACACAACTCACTGTCCCAAATTATAGCAAAATCGGATAAAAAATGTGGCTTTTGTGGGCCTATGACCCTAAATTTGAGGATCGGTCTATATGGCAGCTATATCCAAATCTGAACCGATCTAAGCCATATTAACGGAGAATGTCGATGGGCCTAAGACAACTCACTGTCCCAAATTTCAGCAAAATTGGATAATAAATGTGGCTTTTATGGGCCTAAGACCTTAAATCGGAGGATCGGTCTATATGGCAGCTATATCCAAATCTGGACCGATCTGAGCCAAATTGACGGAGGATGTTAAAGGGCCTAACACAACTCACTGTGCCAAATTTCAGCAAAATCGGATAATAAATGTGGCTTCTATGGGCCTAAGACCCTAAATCGGCGGATCGGTCTATATGGGGGCTATATCAAGATATAGTCCGATATAGCCCATCTTTGAACTTAACCTGCTTATGGACAAAAAGAGAGATATTGAGCTGAAACTTTGCACAGTTTTTTTTTGTCCATAATCAGGTCAATTTTGAAGATATGCCCCATATAGACCGATTAGGGTCTTAGGCCTATAAAAGCGACATTTGTTATTTGATTTTGCTGAAATTTGGGACAGTGAGTTGGGTTAGGCCATTCGACATTCTTCTTTAATTTGGTTCAGATCGTTCTTTATTTGGATATAGCTGTCATATAGACCGATCTCTCGATTTAGGGTCTTAGGCCCATAAAAGCCACATTTATTATCCGATTTTGCTGAAATTTGGGACAGTGAGTTGTGTTAGGGTCTTCATTATCCTTCTTCAACTGGTTCTAGATTGGTCCAGATTTGAATATAGCTGCCATAAAGACCGATCTCTCTGTTTAAGGTTTTGGTCCCGTTAAAGACGCATTTACTGTCTGATTTTTCCGAAATTTGGGATAGTGAATTGCGTTAGGCTCTTCGACAACTTTCTGCAATTCGGCCCACATCGGTTCAGATTTGGATATATCTGCCATATAGACTTATCTCTCGATGTTAAGTCCTGGCCCCATGAAGGAAGCATTTATAATCCGATTTCCTGAATTTTGACCCGGTGACTTACGCTAGGCTTTTGGATATCAGTGTCGTATATGATTAAGATCGGTCTATATTTGGATATAGCTACCAAAAAGAACAATACTTTGTTCCGCAAAATTGAACAATGACTTGTACTTATTAGACCTCTCAATATCCGTGTCGAATTGGGTCCAAATCGGGCCATATTTCGATATAGCTCGTATGGGGGCATACATTATGCATATTTCACCGGATTATGACGAAAGGTGGTATCCAAAGCTCGGCCCAACCGAACTTAACGCCTTTTTACTTGTTGGTTTTTGTTTTGGGAATGAGCTAATAACTCGACATCTCAACCTAGTAAGGGGGCCGTTAATCTCTCCAGGTAAAATAATAATGGGGTGTCGGGTTAATAGCCCACCACCCGAAAAACTTGAAGAGATTATTTTGAACAAAAGAAGAAGGTTTTCCCCTCATCCTCTCTATGCTGACGACCTCCGCAAACCGCCAGTGCAGTGTACGCACTGGCGTTTTTATTGGAGAAGTACAGATATTACTGCCATACAGAAAGTGCGATGGCTGGGGAAAGGCTTCACAACAACACCGAGTGATAATGCCCTATATTATAGCTGCCATGAGACATGGCATGAATGTGGCTGTGAATTTGTGGTTAGTTGAAGAACGAAACACCTTTGTTCAGGTTTACTCCGATGGATGAGAGACTAGCCACAATCTTAGTCAGAATGAGGTCCAGTAGCAGTGACCCGACTGAAGAACAACAAGGCAGCAGAAGTCGACGGTTTACCTGCTGAACTATTATCTGCGCGTGCTGAGATGCTCGATATGACAAGGCGAGTTATTGGCGCCTTAAAATAACAAATGGCCACCCTGTACCCGCGGCAATCGATCCTTTGCACCGGAACGAGCTTGCTCATCTACAGGAGCTTGACGAGGATCGCCACCTCCACATGAAAGTGCGGTTACAACAACAACAACCGAAAGTTCCAATGGAGTGACCAAGTGGAGAGCGACATCTCGAAAGTGGATGTCAGAGATTGGAGAAGAAGCGCAGAATATCGAAACGCTTGGACATCTATTCTACATTTGGCTAAAGGAATAAGTTTTCTGTAATGTCGAATTAAAGTAAAACATGTCCGATTTGGACCGTTCACGATCTTAACCTGCGAATGAATGAAATACGGCTATGTGACAATCAATATCTCAATTTTTATACGCTCCACCATAGGATGGGGGGTATACTAATTTCGTCATTCTTTTTGTAACTACTCGAAATATTCGTCTGAGACCCCATAAAGTATATATATTCTGGATCGTCGCGACATTTTATGTCGATCTAGCCATGTCCGTCCTTCTGTCCGTCTGTCTGTCCGTCCGTCTGTCCGTCCGTCTGTCCGTCCGTCTGTCCGTCCGTCTGTCCGTCCGTCTGTCCGTCCGTCTGTCCGTCCGTCTGTCCGTCCGTCTGTCCGTCCGTCTGTCCGTCCGTCTGTCCGTCCGTCTGTCTGTCCGTCTGTCTGTCTGTCCGTCCGTCTGTCTGTCGAAAGCACGCTAACTTCCGAAGGAGTAAAGCTAGCCGCTTGAAATTTTACAAAAATACTTTCTATTAGTGTAGGTCGGTTGGAATTGTAAATGGGCCATATCGGTCCATGTTTTGATATAGCTGCCATATAAACGGATCTTGGGTCTTGACTTCTTGAGCCTCTAGAGGGCGCAATTCTCATCCGATTTGACTGAAATTTTGAACATAGTGTTTTAGTATCACTTCTAACATCTGTGCTAAGTATGGTTCAAATCGGTTCATAACCTGGTATAGCTGTCATATAAACCGATCTTGGGTTTTGACTTCTTGAGCCTCTAGAGGTCGCAATTCTTATCCGATTGGAATGAAATTTTGCACGATGTGTTTTGTTATGACATCCGACAACTGTGGTAAGTATGATTCAAATCGGTTCATAACCTGATATAGCTGCCATATAAACCAATCTGGGATCTTGACTTCTTGAGCCTCTATAGGTTGCAATTATTATCCGATTAGCCTGAACTTTTGTACGACGGATCGTCTCATGACCATCAACATACGTGTTTATAATGGTCTGAATCGGTCTATAGCCCGATGCAGCTCCCATATAAATCGATCTCTCTATTTTACTTCTTGGGCGCAATTCTTATTCGAATTGGCTGAAATTTTACGGAGGTCTCCAACATATATTTTAATTGTGGTCTAAACCGGATCATATCTTGATATCGCTCTAATAGCAGAGCAAACCTTTTCCTATATCATTTTTTGCCTAAGAAGAGATGCCGGGAAAAGAACTCGACAAGTGCGCTCCATGGTGGAGGGTATATAAGATTCGGCCGGCCGAACTTAGCGTGCTTTTACTTGTTGAAGACTGTGGTTGATTGAAACAGAGGGACAGACACACGGCCATAGTTAAATTGTAGGTCCTGAAATGGAGCTCTTGTATCCCATAATTGATCATAAAATAATCTTTTAGGCGGAGATCACAGCGATAACTTGCCATTGTGAAAGTGCGTATGGTTAGTCAAATGGCTATAAGGGCGATAACAGTCAGGGCTATAAAGTATAAGACTGTGCGCTAATGCAAGAGAGCGACTTGGACTTACGCTAGACATGCATCCTCATTATTTTTATGCCGGGCCACAATGGGATAAGAGAAAGTCATAACAGTTAGCAACAGGGGTTTGCCGACAATAAACTTAGAGGATCCAAAGCGTATCCAGGAGACGGTACACGGTGAAATGGAAGTCTGTAGACAGGATTGCAAAGAGCCTGTGGGGAAATTGTATGGGGACAGTTTCTACTGTAGACTGTAGCAACTGTCTCATCCGAATCCCATCCCGAATTTCTAGTCCCATCCACGCTGATCAGTGTGGTGAGATTTGGATAACGACAAGGCCAGCCAAATATATTGGCTTATATGAGAGCTATATCAGTTCTCTTAAATCTTACCTGCAAAGTCTGGGAACATCCAAAAACTTTATCACATATGCGACATTTGTAGCTAATCTCCTCCGGGTTGGATGATATTGTGGAACGTGTATCAAATATCGAGGTCATGTTCTCCATACCGCCTCGTGATGATTTCGAAGTGGAGACTTGAATGTTCGTCACTGATGTCAGCGATATATTTGATGAGGAGAGTAAAACATCCTTGTGGACTTTGGAATGATAAGAACTGGTGGAGCTGACAGTTGAGGCCGCTGGTGATAATATGGGAGTTTTGTTGTAGGGGAAACCAGAATTGGAATGTGTGGGTGATTTATGATACAAATCCAAACAGTCCAAACAATCCAAGCGAGGGCATAAATATTTATTGGGGGTTGAGGGTTGATTTAGAGAGCTGTTTAGCGTTTGAGTGGGTGTGGGAGGTGTCAGAGGTGGATGGGCCACTGACTGGTTGGGTGGGTTGTTGCAGCTATTGTTGAGTACATAGGGGGCAAAATAACGTTTTTGCTGATAGACCGTCGGTGTTGGTCTAGCCATGGACAGCTGGCCATATAAGCCGCCGGGCAAAATGTGAGGAAAAAATTGGGCATAAAACTTTTGGGCATTTGCCGCTGCCACTGCAGCCAATATATTGGGATGTATTGCGGGATAAGGCATTAATGTACTGGGATTGTATGGATATTCTGTTATAGATGTGGCATTTGTTGTTGCATTGGTATGGCTGTTAAGTCTTTCAAAGTTTTCGCTAGCTTTGCTCTTTGATAAATCCAAAATATCCACTGTAACTGGAGCTGGTTTTGTAGGCACTGGAGCATATAGTTTGGGACTGCAGGGTGGTGTATCTTGAGTTATAGAACTCGATGAAGTAGGAGGCGATTGTACGGGGGGACATTTTTCCGTTGTTTCACCCAAAATTCTTTGTATACTAAAATCGGTGACCTGAGCCGCGACCGCTTGAGTTTCGTTATCCGATTCCACGTTTTTAGTATCGTTTTGCAGTTTCTGATATGCCGACATTTCGAGATGTTGTAAACGTTGCAGCAGCGATTGTTTATAGCCCATTCTCAAATCATGCATAATCTGCTTTCAACCAGATAGCATAAAGCACTTGTAATATAAATAATTTTTTTTTTATATATATTTTTTTAATTTTTTATAAAAACACTTTAGAAAAACGAGTTTCAAAATTTTTTTTGTTAAATCTTCCGCCGTTTTATGTCCTAACCGTATCACATCAAACTTCGTTATGATCCCTTGGAGCATTGTTATGACACTTACATCAACTCAATCCGTAGCTTAAGCTGAGATCAGAGTCACTAATGCTCACTTAACGGTCTTGGTGTTGTTGTTTAGGTTTTAAACCCTCTCGCACAGCTTCTCTTGGCACCTTTTTATTGAGCTGTGTGTTGATAACCAGTTCATTGTTGTTGATTAACAAACTTGGCTATAACGTGTTACCAATGGCAAGATGCCCATACCCAAAACCAAAGACTGCTAAGAGCATTGGTGTTAAGCCATCTTTGGACTCTCTGATTTCTCAACAGGTGGTGAGTAAAATGTTTTAAGTATGAGTGCCAAGAGGGCGGTCCTCGATTTCCACCAATCAACGATGGCTTTAGAACCCATTTAGCTGGGGTAACATATACGCATGCGCAGTAAGACCTGATCTTAACGCTTGCATTGTTTTGGTTTTATGTTAAGGCTCACCTGTGATTTTATTGGTTTATGGTCAAGTGGTTTTGGAATACTTACTTTTCTCTCGCTCTCTCTCTCTCTCTCTCACACTCTTTCTGTCTCTCTGTCTTTCATTATTGGAACAAGGCTGATTTTTTCTTTATAAATGGTGTAGCGTTGCTGTTATTGAACCATGGATAATGGTACAAAGTGTTAACGAGTTGGACTGTTAATATTTGACAATTGAATCAATAGTTAAAGGGCCATCCTTGTCGGAACCAAGTATAATCCAGATCGGACCATTTTTAGATATATCTGCCATATTGACTGATCTGCGATTCAAAAGCCGCATTTATTATATGCTCGGAAAATCTAATCGATGAGGTTCAGGATTGGAGGGTCTCCATAGAACACTCTTTCTCTGACCATCGCTACATTAGGCTTAGAATAGCACGGCCAGCGACGACTCCGATTAGCTTCCGGAATAAGTTGAAAACCAACTGGACAAAATTCCGAAGACTACTTAGAAGAAGACTTGCGCAAGATAATTTAGATTGTCCAAGCATAGAAGACATTGAAGAAAATGTCAAGAGGATTACGACTGCACTGGTGGGATATTTCGAAGATAGATGTCCTCTTCGGGAAAGAAAATCAGCCCAAGAAAAACCCTGGATGACCGGGGAGATTCGCAATATTGGGAAAGAGGTCCGCAGATTTTTTAACAGAGCACGACGTAAAAAATGTACATTACACACGGCTCAAGGAATACAATAACATTATCAGAGCTATTCCAGGGATACTGGAATCTGTGAGTATGCCTCTAGCGACATGTAAGCTAAGTTTTCAGGACCAGGCCCGAAGGACAACGAATGATAGATGGTCGCAAAGAGGGGGCTGTGAGCATTTCAAAACTATGTGGCCTAATCTAGACTTGAAGAGGTCTACTGCTTTGCTGTCATTGGCTAGAACAGACGTCTCAGTCATTGTGTCTGTCATGACAGGTCAATCGGAAAACATGCAGACAGACTGTAGGTTGCCAGCAACGACTTTTACAGAAGCTGTGAGGACATTAAAGAAGAAGAGACTATAGAACACCTTCTGTGTGTGTCCCGCACTAGCTGTCAGTTGGAGTTCCACTTTAGGAACTTTGAGAACCTGTGGGAACCTGTCTGACTTGGCGAATGTGAACATTCGCAAGTTATTGGGCTTTTTAAAGCGACTTGGTTGGTTCAACGGTAGGAACTAGAAGGCATCTTCCTTCGTCTGTTCTTGTGGTATCACAATGAACGAAAACGTCTAAGTGAGTCTAATGGCAGACTGCACTTTAAATTAACCTAACCTGACCAGAACGGTAAAACATGCCTCCAGAAAGCTTTTCTGCGAACAGGTCGATAGTGTTAATGACGCTGCCAAGATAAAAAAGTTTCTCTCAAAAACCCATGTCCAAACTGAAACTTTAGTAGACGACATGGGAGTGAGAGCAGAGACAACGGAGGACATGTTCAGGCTTTTGATGAAAAATTAATTTTCACAGGATACGACGGACTCAGGGAGAATCTTGGTATAATGGGGTTGATCTAAGGTTTATAATTACGAAATTTAGAGAAGCTTCAAAACAATTTAAGTCACCCGGACCTTATGGAATATTTCCGGCGTTTCTACAGAAGAAGGCGGACTATCTGGAGCCCCACCAGGCCAATATTCTCACAGCGTGCGTGGGACCTGCATATACCCCGAAATCCTGTCAGGAAGCAAGGATGGTATTTATACCCAAGACCGGCAAGGCAAGTTATGTGACACCAAAGGCCTACAGACCTATAAGCCTTACGGCCTTGCTACTCAAAACCATGGGACGTATTGTGTACACCATGATAAAGAGTAGGATATCCAGCGAACTGCTCAAATGCAAACAGCATGCCTATGTCAAGGGAAGGTGGAGACTGCCCTGCACGAGATTAAGCATAAAATAGAAGAATCTTTCGATGCCAAAACGTACACCCTGACGGTATGAATTGACATCGAGGAAATGTTTAATAATGTGCGGACCGACACACTGATCCAATCCTTAGACCAGTACATGGTGGACCCGGTCCTTAGAGACTGGATAAACCATATGTTTAGGAACAGGTGGATAAATGGGTGTCATGACATAAATATAAGGGATAATGTGGCACAGGGCACGTCACAGGGAAACATTTTATCGCCACTCCTACGGGTGACCACAATAAAAGACCTATTACAGATGCTGACTGAGGGGGAATTTGAACCCGTCTGATACGCAGACGATGTTATAATACTTCTAAAGAGTAAGGAAACGAACCAGCTATGTAGAAGGGTCGAAAGGGTATTGCATATGGCATATGACTGGGCTAGACCCAGAGCTCTCAATGTTAACCCAGAGAAGACTTTAATATGCCTTTTCACCAGGAAGACGAAGGTGGGCCAATTTCACGCACCACGTTTCCTCAATAAGACGATGTCGATATCTGACAAGGTCAAATACTTAGGTGTGATCTTGGACAGGAAACTGAATTGGAAGTGTCACATTCAGGAGCGTACTGAGAAGGCTCACATATGTTGGGCATTATGTAGACGGGCCGTAGGCTTGAAATGGGGCCTGAATTCGAGGATAGTCCACAGGCTCTAAAGAAGTGTGATTCGACCAATACTAACTTACGCCTCAGTAGTTTGGTGGACTGCTATGGAGAAAAAGTGCAACATAAGGACCATACAACAGGTTCAGAGAACATGTTATCTTGGCATAGGCGGAGCGATGAGGACCACGCCCACCAGGGCACTGGAGACTATCCTAGATATCCGACCCATTAACATACAGATTAAGTGTGAGGCAGCCACTGCGGCTATGAGACTCACAGATGTTGGGCGCTATGTAGACGGTCCGTAGGCTCGAAATGGGGCCAATACTTACTTACGCCTCAGTAGTTCGGTGGACTGCTATGGAGAAAAAGTGTAACATAAGGACCATACAATAGGGTCTTGGCACCGGCGCAACGATGAGGCCTACGCCCACTAGGGCACTGGAGACTATTCTAGATATCCGACCCATTCATATACAGATTATGTGTGAAGCAGCCACTGCAGCTATGAGACTTAAGGCTAGAGGACAGGGAGAATGGACAGAGGACAGGAGCATTTTACACCATTGCGGTATAACGAGGAGACAATAGGAAACCTGGAATGAAGAGAAGAGGTTTCCGATCGGATACCTGAGATGAATCTTGAGGTCGAGTGCGAGGAACTGCTGCGGCTCAGTCTTAGATGGACGGAACCCTAGTATTGCCATCTGGAAGATCATGTTACACGGATGAATCAAAGCTAGAGGACGAAGTGGGCCTTTTAGACTGCTTCACCATAATACGGTCCTACAGGCGGATATCCGGGCGATCACGGAATGCGTTAGGTGGTGTGGTACTAACACGAGGACGTCGAGTGTGAATGTCTTTACGGACAGTAAAATTGCCATAAGGGCAATAACAACCAGGATGGTAAGGTCACGAACAGTCTTGCAGTGTAAGAAGGAGATTAACGCCTTCTCTGAGGATGGGAAAATCCACATCGTTTGGGTGCCGGGCCATAACGGAGTAAGGGGAAATGAAAGGGCAGACGAAGGCGGTGAAGGCCAGAGGACTGCCGCCAATAAACTTGGTTAACCCGAAACTTTTCGGGTCGACGCAGACCGAGTTAAGGGAGGCGAGCGACGAATGCGCATGCAAAATTGTGGAACGTCTTTACTGACAGTAAAATTGCCATAAGGGCAATAACAACCAGGACGGTAAGGTCACGAACAGTCTTGCAATGTAAGAAGGAGGTCAACGCCATCTCTGAGGATGGCGAAATCCGCATCGATTGGGTGCCAGGCCTTAACGAAGGCCAAAGGACTGCCGTCAATAAGCGGAGCGTTTTCTTTGTGATTTCCCGGCTTTCGCGTCTAACAGATATCGGCACTTAGGTACAGTACCAGACATAAACCGACTTAGGGGCGTGGCATGGAAAACAATTAAGAATTTTGTAAGGAATTCCTAGCATGGATTTTCTTTTTCCTTTGTAGCCTCTCAATCATTTTCCCTTCCCAATTTTGGAGCCATCATTTTCCCCTTCCCAAATATTTTGGAGCCATTGTCCTAAAGCACAGCATCCACCAACCAATCATCCCATTTGGGAAGGTTTTCAATTAATCATAACATGATTTTTTCAAAAACTCAATATCAACTACTCTTTGGTTTGGCCGCCCTGACGTTTTCATTCACTCTCTCTCATAATTTTATTCAATATGTGTGTTATTTTACATTTTTGGCCAATTTTCACAAATTATCATCCATTTCATCAAAATCACGAATGTTCCAATGTAGATGAATACTTTTTGCATATTTGTGTCTTGTCCTTCCAAAAGATTCACGTAGCTGGTATGACAAACATTGGAGCGCATGCGCTCACTCACATTGCTATGGCCTATAAGCCTTTTGTGAGAAATGTTTGTCATCTCTTGTGAAACATCATTATGCTTGGATGCTGCAGTTGGTAGGGAGAGCAGAGTTGCCGTTTACCAAAAAATGTTAATAAAATAAAAAAAAAAAAAATAAATAAAATTTAATAAAATGTCCGAAGGGGAGGGCGGACCCTCTTCCCCAGTTTTCAAAAACGCCAGATCTCGGAGATGTGTGTACTCATAACAAAATACTTCGTGCAAAATTTCATTCCAATCGGATAAGAATTGCGCACGCTAGAGGCTCAAGAAGTCAAGACCCAAGATCGGTTTATATGGCAGCTATATCAGGTTATAAACCGATTTGAACCATACTTAACACAGTTGTTGAATATTATAGCAAAACATGTCGTGCGAAATTTCATTCCAATCGGTTAAGAATTGCGCCCTCTAGAGACTCAAGAAGTCAAGACCCATGATCGGTTTATATGGCAGCTATATCAGGTTATGGACCGATTTGAACCATACCTGGCACAGTCGTTGGGTTTCATAACAAAACACGTCGTGCAAAATTTCATTCCAATCGGATAAGAATTGCGCACTTTAGAGGCTCAAGAAGTCAAGACCCAACATCGGTTTATATGGCAGCTATATCAAAACATGGACCAATATGACCCATTTACAATACCAACCAACCTAAACTAATAAGAAGTATTTGTGCAAAATTTCAAGCGGCTAGCTTTACTCCTTCGGAAGTTAGCGTGCTTTCGACAGATGGACAGACGGACGGACATGGCTAGATCGACATAAAATGTCGCGACGATCAAGAATATACTATATACTTTATGGGATCTCAGACGAATATTTCGTCTCCTACCCTCCCATGGTGGAGGGTATACAAGTTCAGAAGAAACTTTTTATAGAAAAAAGTTCATAAGGAACTTTTTTATAGAAAAAAGTTCATAAGGAACTTTTTTATAGAAAAAAGTTCATAAGGAACTTTTTTATAGAAAAAAGTTCATAAGGAACTTTTTTATAGAAAAAAGTTCATAAGGAACTTTTTTATAGAAAAAAGTTCATAAGGAACTTTTTTATAGAAAAAAGTTCATAAGGAACTTTTTTATAGAAAAAAGTTCATAAGGAACTTTTTTATAGAAAAAAGTTCATAAGGAACTTTTTTATAGAAAAAAGTTCATAAGGAACTTTTTTATGGAAAAAAGTTCATAAGGAACTTTTTTATGGAAAAAAGTTCATAAGGAACTTTTTTATAGAAAAAAGTTCATAAGGAACTTTTTTATAGAAAAAAGTTCATAAGGAACTTTTTTATAGAAAAAAGTTCATAAGGAACTTTTTTATAGAAAAAAGTTCATAAGGAACTTTTTTATAATAAAAAGTTCATAAGGAACTTTTTTATAGAAAAAAGTTCATAAGGAACTTTTTTATAGAAAAAAGTTCATAAGGAACTTTTTTATAGAAAAAAGTTCATAAGGAACTTTTTTATAGAAAAAAGTTCATAAGGAACTTTTTTATAGAAAAAAGTTCATAAGGAACTTTTTTATAGAAAAAAGTTCATAAGGAACTTTTTTATAGAAAAAAGTTCATAAGGAACTTTTTTATAGAAAAAAGTTCATAAGGAACTTTTTTATAGAAAAAAGTTCATAAGGAACTTTTTTATAGAAAAAAGTTCATAAGGAACTTTTTTATAGAAAAAAGTTCATAAGGAACTTTTTTATAGAAAAAAGTTCATAAGGAATTTTTTTATAGAAAAAAGTTCATAAGGAACTTTTTTATAGAAAAAAGTTCATAAGGAACTTTTTTATAGAAAAAAGTTCATAAGGAGCTTTTTTATAGAAAAAAGTTCATAAGAAACTTTTTTATAGAAAAAAGTTCATAAGGAACTTTTTTATAGAAAAAAGTTCATAAGGAACTTTTTTATAGAAAAAAGTTCATAAGGAACTTTTTTATAGAAAAAAGTTCATAAGGAACTTTTTTATAGAAAAAAGTTCATAAGGAACTTTTTTATAGAAAAAAGTTCATAAGGAACTTTTTTATAGAAAAAAGTTCATAAGGAACTTTTTTATAGAAAAAAGTTCATAAGGAACTTTTTTATAGAAAAAAGTTCATAAGGAACTTTTTTATAGAAAAAAGTTCATAAGGAACTTTTTTATAGAAAAAAGTTCATAAGGAACTTTTTTATAGAAAAAAGTTCATAAGGAACTTTTTTATAGAAAAAAGTTCATAAGGAACTTTTTTATAGAAAAAAGTTCATAAGAAACTTTTTTATAGAAAAAAGTTCATAGGGAACTTTTTCATGGAAAAAAGTTCATAAGGAACTTTTTTATAGACAAACTTTCATAATGAACTTTTTTAAAGAAAAAAGTTCATGGGGAACTTTTTTATAGAAAAAAGATCATAAGGAATTTTTTTTTATAGAAAAAAGTTCATAAGGAACTTTTTTATAGAAAAAAGTTCATAAGGAACTTTTTTAAAGAAAAAAGGTCATAAGGAGCTTTTTTATAGAAAAAAGTTCCTAAGGAAGGTTTTTATAGAAAAAAGTTCATAAGGAACTTTTTTATAGAAAAAAAGTTCATAAGGAATCTTTTTATAGAAAAAAGTTCACAAGGAAAATTTTTTTTATTTCATTAGGCTTCGTCTCTACACCAAAAATTATGTATGTGCCGAATTTTAAGACGATCGGATAAAAATTGCGACCTGTAGTTTGTACACAAATTAACATGGACAGACGGGCAGATAGATAGACAGACGGACATAGCTAAATCGAATCAGAAGGCGATTTTGAGTCGATCGGGGGTATCTCTTCCTACTGGATGTTACAAACAAACACACTAAGCTATAATACCCTGTGGTGGTGTAGGGTAGAGAAATTCCGATCGATATATCGCTGAGTTATAATATACCAGAATGTCTCGCCGGCAACCCTACTTATCAACCCTAAAGTATGGATTTATAAAACCTCTTATTGGCAACTCTGTTGCTACTGAAGGGTATTGAATGTGTCGTTTCGTGTATGTATGCGGTAGGTAACTCCTTGATAATGTGACGATCAGCATCAGCGTCATCGTCATCATCTCCTTACGCCAAGATGGTTGTTAACCGGGTGATAATTAATTGTGGTCATAAAATTCCTATGTTCTTTATCTCATTAGCCAGTTAGCCAAGTTGGTTTTATTTTTATGAGGAATATGATTTTTTCCCCCTGGACCAACACTCCACAGTGATTTTGATGGGAATTTCATTTCGTTTTCGGCATTCTTATGGGAGACAACGGAACAAATGTCATTTCTCATTTCCGCAGAATTTTATTTACCAAAGAAATCTATCTCAAAATGTTCTAAGGCAAGCATCAATACGGGGACGCTATCAACATTCTTAATTGAGAAGTTTTTGGCAAGACTTGCTTTTGGGCATGGGAATGAAAGAAGAATGTTGCTTTAAATTTGTCTCGTTTTATATGAGATGCATAACATTTTTAATATTTGATTACTTCTTTTAATTCTTACAATTTTAATCATTTCATTAAACAGCATAAATAATTTATAAAAATAGTACTTCATTAGTATCTTGACATACTCTTTAGGCAAATATATGCTCCAATCTATGTTCCACTTTCTCCAGATTTCTATTTAGTTTATCGGCATTTTTTGATAAACCCTTTTGGAATTGTGAATATTTCTTGCTAAATTCCATTTCGTCAAAATCAGTGGAGGATAAAACATTGGCATGACCATCACGACTAACTTCAAATAGTTGGCGAATTTCTTTGTTATCCTTTGAGGTTTCATAGGTGAGGGATTTTTTCAAAACCTTATGAGACCTGGAATAACAGATATTGGAACGCAAGACATTTGAGAGATCATTGGGTTGATTTTCCTTGACTACCACACAGCGATGAGTGCTCTTGGGACAGGCCAAATGGTCACAGCGGAAATGATCTTTGGGGGAAGTGAGAAAGTGAAAAGATTTTTCTGTAGTAATACAAAATTTTATAACAATTTTACCTACCTTTGGTCATTTTAATGGAAACATCTCCAACCACCAATAAACGTCCTTGCACTAAGATCATGGAGCATGCCATGGACAGCAGGACTACCAAGAATTTCAATGCTAACATTTTCACTTGATAATATTTACAGACAAAGGGGCACTTGTTTGATTCAATCAAAGTTCTGCAGTAAACTGAGCACAAAGTGCAGCCATTGTCTACAAATAACCCATGACTTGTAATGTTCTGAGGACAAGTGGTAATTTATTTTCGACCATGACATACCCCACAAGTAGGCTTATAATAATAGAGTCATATTGTCGTATTTACTCATAGCTCGATGTTGGTTGGACTGTGACCGCAAAATGTTCTAAATTTGAAACTTACAGCTTCCCTTATTTTACAAATAAAAGCTGATAGTAGCAAAACATGAGAAAAAAATACATTTAAAAACAGCAAATATTGCCACCGACTACACCATGGAATAAAAATAAAACATATAAAAAGGCGTTAAGTTCGGCTTGACCGAACTTTGGATACCTCGGATATATATGTTAACCACCTTTGGTCATAATCCGGTGAAAAATTCATAATATATGCCCCCATATTGGTCTTTTTGGTAGCTATATCCAAACATAGACCGATCTGAACCATATACGACACGGATATCGAAAAGCCTAAACCTGTCCCAAATTTCGGCGAAATCGCACAAAAAATGCGACTTTTATGGGCCCAATACATTAAATCGAGAGATCGGTCTATATGGCAGCTATATTCAAATCTGAACCGATGTCGGCTAAATTAAAAAAATATGTTGAAAGGCCTAACACAACAAACTGTCCCAAATTTCGGCGAAATCGGACAATAAATGCGCCTTTTATGGGTCCAAAATGTTAAATCGAGAGATCGGTCTGTATGGCAGCTATATCAAAATCTTCACCGATCTCGGCCAATTTGCAGAAAGATATCAAGGTGCCTAACACAACTCACTGTCTCACTGGAAATAACCAGAATCATTATGAGATGGAAAGAGAAATGGACACAAAAAAAAATTCAACAAAATCTGGCAAGCTTAAGGGGAGCTTTATTGTAGACAAAAAGTTTATAAGGAAATTTTTTAAAGAAACAAGTTCATAAGGAATTTTTTTATAGAAAAAAGTTCATAAGGAACTTTTTTATAGAAAAAAATTCATAAGGAACTTTTTTATAGAAAAAAGTTCATAAGGAACTTTTTTATAGAAAAAAGTTCATATGGAACTTTTTTATAGAAAAAAGTTCATAAGGAACTTTTTATAGAAAAAAATTCATAAGGAACTTTTTTATAGAAAAAAGTTCATAAGAAACTTTTTTATAGAAAAAAGTTCATAAGGAACTTTTTTATAGAAAAAAGTTCATAAGGAACTTTTTTATAGAAAAAAGTTCATAAGGAACTTTTTTATAGAAAAAAGTTCATAAGGAACTTTTTTATAGAAAAAAGTTCATAAGGAACTTTTTTATAGAAAAAAGTTCATAAGGAACTTTTTTATAGAAAAAAGTTCATAAGGAACTTTTTTATAGAAAAAAGTTCATAAGGAACTTTTTTATAGAAAAAAGTTCATATAGAAAAAAGTTCATAAGGAACTTTTTTATAGAAAAAAGTTCATAAGGAACTTTTTTATAGAAAAAAGTTCATAAGGAACTTTTTTATAGAAAAAAGTTCATAAGGAACTTTTTTATAGAAAAAAGTTCATAAGGAACTTTTTTATAGAAAAAAGTTCATAAGGAACTTTTTTATAGAAAAAAGTTCATAAGGAACTTTTTTATAGAAAAAAGTTCATAAGGAACTTTTTTATAGAAAAAAGTTCATAAGGAACTTTTTTATAGAAAAAAGTTCATAAGGAACTTTTTTATAGAAAAAAGTTCATAAGGAACTTTTTTATAGAAAAAAGTTCATAAGGAACTTTTTTATAGAAAAAAGTTCATAAGGAACTTTTTTATAGAAAAAAGTTCATAAGGAACTTTTTTATAGAAAAAAGTTCATAAGGAACTTTTTTATAGAAAGAAGTTCCTAAGGAACTTTTTTATAGAAAAAAGTTCATAAGGAACTTTTTTATAGAAAGAAGTTCCTAAGGAACTTTTTTATAGAAAAAAGTTCATAAGGAACTTTTTTATAGAAAAAAGTTCATAAGGAACTTTTTTATAGAAAAAAGTTCATAATGAACTTTTTTATAGAAAAAAGTTCATAAGGAACTTTTTTATAGAAAAAAGTTCATAAGGAACTTTTTTATAGAAAAAAGCTTTGCATTATTCAATTTTGCCGTTGGTAGACTTATGACCCTAAGAGCCAAGTTGACTGCCCTCTCGTATCGCCTTACTCCTCTATTATCAGGCATCCAAACAACGAGGTTCGTCGAGGAGGTCATGCTCAGGGAAGTTGTTAGTCTCCTTCTTACGTTGAAAGACCATCCGTAATTTAAGGTAAGGTAAGGCACGCATAGGATAAAAAATGTAGAACACTAGCCAAACCGGGAAGAAAACAATACCGGTGAAAGTGTGGTCGAGTCAAAGTCCAAATGGTGTTTTGTGCAGGCACCTGCCACGATGGCTTAATCCTGCAGGGCTCTTAACCCAGGCTGAAAACGATGTATCTACCAAAGCCCCCATACATAGCCAAAGCTAGCATGAATGCCAATTCGAGTTCACATTGTCTGGACGTATCTTCCCCTTGGTTGGAAGCAGAGCACTATTCAAACTCTTTTCGTTTTATGGGTCACGCAACCGGTTGAGTACATGCAACTCCACACCGACCATCGAAATGCCTTTCCAGCGATTTAAGGAGTTTTACTACAGCTACCACGTAGCTACCAAATGGGGTCTCACCAACAGTCAGGCTTGAACCGAAGTTCTAGGGGCTTTTGACACCCGTGGTACCAGATTTAGGACGACCACGTAGTCCAACTACTTGCAGTTGAACTCCAGACAGTATCGGACTGGTGACCTAGTGGGATGATGAAAGCACTATCCCGTAGCAACACGTCTTTCAGATACTGACAGAAATTAGGTGGCATAACCCAAAATGACTCAGCACAAGTCTGAGCCAAAACAGGAGTGCCACCGAACCGTTCACACACACGGTATACAGTATGTTAGTCATAAGGGATAACAACGACACCGTGTTAAAACTTTCAAAACATCAGAACTTCACACACACTCGACTAGTTCCAATACTTCACGGTCCAGCCGTCTTTAGCTTACCGTCCTTTTCGATGCAGTCTACCAACCACTCATCCATCCTTCGTCACATCGCTTCACCCTTATATCATCACCTCCACTTCCTTCCGACCAGCTCCGAAACTTCATGGTCCAGCCGCCTTCAACTCACCGTCCTTGTCAATGCAGCCTACTAACTGCTCATCCACTCGTCATCGCCACGTTCACTTCCTTCTGACCAGCTCCAAGACTTCATGGTCCAGCCGTCTTCAGCTCACCGTCCTTGTCGATGCAGTCTACCAACCACTCATTCTTCCTTCGTCATTTCGTTCCACCTGTCCATCAACACATCCACTTCCTTCCGACCAGGTCCGAAACTTCATGGTCCAGTCTCCTTCAACTCACCGTCCTTATCGGTGCAGCCTACTAACCACTCATCCATCCTTCGTCATATCGCTTCACCCGTCCATTACCACACCCACTTCCTTCCGATCAGCTCACCGTCCTTGTCCACATCCACTTCCTTCCGACCTGGTCAAAGCCGCCTTCAGCTTACCGTTCTTATCGATGCAGCCTACTAACACTCATCCATCCATCCACTTCCTTCCGAGCTGGTCGGACCAACCACTCATCCATCCTTCGTCACATCGCTTCACCCTTTCATCACTACCTCCACTTCCTTCCGACCAGCTCCGAAGCTTCATGGTCCATCCGCTTTTTTGTCGATGAAGCCTACTAACCACTCATCCATCAATCGTCTCATCACTTCTCTCGTCCTTCTTACCATCCCCATCAAACTTCACGTACACCACAATTATGCAGCTTTCATACAACGTTGTGTCAATGACGTTTGGTTAAGATACCTGGGCAGCTCTAATATTCCACCTCAGACCGTGGTGAAGAGCTATTATATATTTTTACCTAAATGGTCCCCTGTGGGGGAGTATGGTCGAGTCAGTCAATTCAGACCTCTACAGAACACCAGAGAGAAGAAGCTCGTTCTCTCGGGGCACTCTCCTTTGCTCTCGAGGTCATCACCGCCGCTGTACCCTCTAACTTCTTCATTATTCTGAGGAGGGTACAGTTGTCTGGCGATCCCACGCCGGACATCCATATGTGAGAATCATCAAGGGTAATGTCCGCGGCTTAAGGCCTCAACTCTTTCCTATCGAGTTGGAACAAGAGTAGAGCGGATTCAGTCCCTTTTAGACCCTTTTTTCCATGTACCTACTTTAGATTAGTTTCGGGTTAAAAATCAGCATTGTTTTCCTGGTGAAAAGTCGTAACTCTGGGTTTACCAGCCATCTTCCTCAACGTCTCCTGTAGCACCCACCATGAAGAGGACGTCATATAGACCTCAGAGTCCCATTGATAACCAAACGCCACAAATGAGGCGTTTCGGAGTTCCTCTGATCACAATCTTCTAAATCGAGCCACCGTACAAATCCGTTGATAATCCTCGCTTTCAGTATTGAATCAACCCAATTCACCAAAAGAGGGGATTTTCAAAGTCTACCGGAGCGCCAACTCCTACTTTCTGATCCTACCAATCCCATGACAGCCGATTGTACGCACCGATTGTCCCGATAGAATCCTTCATAGGCAAGAGCTGCCGCCTCAGTGTACGTATTCGTTCTTTTATCGTCATGAGGCAGGCACATCCCGAAGTGTCTTCTCCGCATTCTTTCAGTCCTTGTCGGGATTGAAAAGAAACCCGGGCCGTGGTTCTGTTTGGTATGCCAGAACCGCCTCCACCATCAGTCGGTGTTGTTGAGATATAACCGGTGAATGGGGTGGGTGCATTTCCGATCTTGCTCTGGTCTTCCCAGGGTGCGCAGTGGTACTCGCAGATGAGAGTGATGGGATTCGTTGCACAGACCCCACTAAACTCAGAATCAGAGAGTTGAATCTGGAAATAAATAGGCTTTTCGACATCCGTGTCGTAAATGGTTCAGATCGGTCTATGTTTGGATATAGCTACCAAAAGGACCATTAGGAGGGCATAAATTATGCATTTTCCATCCATTGTTATACCCTCCACCATAGGATGGGGGTATACTAATTTCGATATTCTGTTTGTAACTACGAAATATTCGTCTTAGACCCCATAAAGTATATATTCTTGATCGTCGCGACATTTTATATCGATCCAGCCATGTCCGTCCGTCTGTCCGTCAGTCCGTCCGTCTGTCTGTCGAAAGCACGCTAACTTCCGAAGGAGTAAAGCTAACCGCTTGAAATTTTGCACAAATACTTCTTATTAGTGTAGGTCGGTTGGTATTGTAAATGGGCCATATCGGTCCATGTTTTGATATAGCTGCCATATAAACCGATCTTGGGTCTTGACTTCTTGAGCCTCTAGAGTGCGCAATTCTTATCCGATTGGAATGAAATTTTGTACGACATGTTTTGTTATAATATACAACAACTGTACCAAGTATGATTCATATCGGTCCATAACCTGATATAGCTGTCATATAAACCGATCTTGGGTCTTGACTTCCTGAGCCTCTAGAGGTCGCAATTCTTATTCGATTGGAATGAAATTTTGCACGACGTGTTTTGTTATAATATACAACAACTGTACCAAGTATGATTCATATCGGTTTATAACCTGATATAGCTGCCATATAAACTGATCATGGGTCTTGACTTCTTGAGCTTCTAGAGGGCGCAATTCTTATCGGATTGGAATGAATTTTTGCACGTAGTATTTTGTTATGATATCCAACAACTGTGCCAAGTATAGTTCAAATCGGTTTATAACCTGATATAGCTGCCATATAAACTGATCTGGGATCTTGACTTCTTGAGCCTCTAGAGGTCGCAATTATTATCCGATTTGCCTGAAATTTTGTACGACGGATTCCCTCATGACCATCAACATACGTGTTTATTATGGTCTAAATCGGTCTATAGCCCGATACAGCTCCCATATAAATCGATCTCTCTATTTTATTGGGTTGCCCAAAAAGTTATTGCGGATTTTTTAAATGAAAGTAAATGCATTTTTAATAAAACTTAGAATGAACTTTAATCAAATATATATTTTTTTACACTTTTTTTCTAAAGCAAGCTAAAAGTAACAGTTGATAACTGACAGAAGAAAGAATGCAATTACAGAGTCACAAGCTGTGTAAAAATTTGTCAACGCCAACTATATGAAAAATCCGCAATTACTTTTTGGGCAACCATACTTCTTGAGCCCCCAAAGGGCGCAATTCTTATTCGAATTCGCTGAAATTTTACACAGGTCTCCAACATATAATTTAATTGTGGTCCAAACCGGACCATATCTTGATATCGCTCTAATAGCAGAGCAAATCTTTTCTTATATCCTTTTTTGCCTAAGAAGAGATGCCGGGAAAAGAACACGACAAATGCGATTCATGGTGGAGGGTATATAAGATTCGGCCCAGCCGAACTTGTTATTTGAATGTGTCTGTAACAAGAACAGCACCATAAACACGAACTGTCCCCAACATAGATACTTTTAAACCGGTGATTTCACAGCTGTATTCTACAAAACAAAAATTGACTAAACTGACTGGTGATATGACCTCAAAAAACTCACCCAGGGCAACGTGGTTGTTTGTTTTTTATACGATGACTATACAACAAGCATATCATCAAAAACAAAAAAAAAAAAACAAACTGTCCCCAACACAGATACTTTTAAACCGGTGTTTTCACCTGTTTATTTTGTGAAAAGAAAACATGGACTTAAATGGCTGGTAATATGACATGTGAAATTGCCATTTTAGCCCATGAACAGTCCAGTAAGGAACAGGAGCAAACTTCTCACATATCAATGAGTGCAGTCCGATGCTAGTTTTAGCTCAATTATAAGGGACCTCCATTTTATAGCCAAGTCCGAACGGCGTGGCGCAGTGCCACTCCTCTTTAGAGAAAAGTTTTTACATGGCATGGTTGCTTATAAATGTTGCCCGCATTAGAGGGGAAACCCACCGCTGAAATTTTTTTCTGATGGTCTCGCTGGGATTCGAACCAGGCGTTCAGCGTCATAGGGGGACATGCTAACCTCTGCGCTACGGTGGCCTTCATGAAAATGACATGTAATATCTGTTAATGGGGGTGAATTTACCCCGAACATCCTGCAGGACGTTCTCTGAACCTTTTGTATTGTATAAAAAAATCTTCACAAAGAAGTGTTGCCTCTTGGTACGCCGTTTAGTTTCAGCTACAAATAGGAGGTCCCTTGTCATTGAGCTTTTAGTTGAATCAGACCTTACTCATAGATAGATGTGCAATATCGCTACTGCAGAGCCATGGGTATAGGACCCATTTCAAGGTTCTACATAGTGTCCAACATGGGGAAGACTTCTCATTGCACTCCTGGGGGTGACACTTCCAGCTTAGTTTCCTATCCATAATCGCTCCTAGGCAATTGATCTTGTCAGAAAACAAGATAGTGGTGGATATATGGTGGTCAACTATAGGATTGGCGTAAAATGTCCCCCAGTGGCAAGGCCTATGCCACTTTCAGCCTTATCTTGGGACTCACAATTAGTCCAGCTTTCCCTTATCACATGGTTTGTCCAGTCTCTAAGGACCCGGTCCATCCGGTACTGGTGTAAGGATTAAATAAGTGTGAGAGTACTCGCATTGTTAAAAACCCGTTCAATGTGTTCTATACATTTGGGCTACGAAAGATGCTCAACCGAGAGCCACCTGTAATGCTTCCGTTTCACCAAAACAGTTAAAGCGGAGAAGTTTTAATTTTTTTCTTAGATTTGATTTGTTGAAAAAAAACAATTAATTGTCCCTTTCCTTTTGTTCCCTTCTCAAAATTATTTTTTAACGAAGCGTAATGTTTTTATTTTAGCAGCATGTATGTACATCAGCTGCTTATTTCAGCACCGAGCAAAAGCTTAAACGTAACAATGAGAGGTCAACAAAAAAAATGATATAAACGATAACAGAAAAGTATCTGACATTAAACATTGCTCCTCATCATCTGTATTCTGCTACACCCGATGAATGACTCCTACCTCTCCCTTTGCCCAATATAAGGAAAAATAACTAACACGGATGGACAGACAATTTGAACATTGTCAAATGGCATTATACTACGATCATGATGATGACGATGATGATAATGTTGATTTTTGTTTTAACAAACAACGAGATCAGGTGAAATGTATCACACGCCTTTATTGTGCCACTAATTAGTGTACGTGATGAATCATGCGCCATATGGGTCACTACGCTATAAAAAAAAAGCTATGGAGACAATAATTGCTGTACTTTTTTATAGTGTAGCATCTAAAAAAAATAGGGGAAAAACGCTAGTATGTTAAATGTTGCACAGTGAGATGGAATCAAAAAAAAAAAAAAAAAAAAACAAATAAAAAGACGTTAAATTCGGTCGGGCCGAACTTTGGATACCCAACACTTTGGGTATATATGTAAACCACCTTTCGTCAAAATCCGGTGAAAAATTTATGCCTTATGCCCCATAGCAGCTATATCGAAATATGTTTCGATTTGGAGTCATTGTTCAACTGTGTATAGCAAAATATTGTTTTTTTTGTACCTCTGCGCTACGGTGGCCTCCTGTAGCGCAGAGGTTAACATGTCTGCCTATACCGCTAAACGCCTGGGTTCGAATCCTGGCGAGACCAACAGAAAACCAGTAAGAGCGTGCTAAGTTCGGCCGGGCCGAATCTTATATTCCCTCCACCATGGATCGCATTTGTCGAGTTCAATGCACGATGTCTCTTTTTAGGCAAACAAAGAATATTGAATAAGAACTGTTAAGCTATTGAAGCTATATCGAGTTATAGTCCGATTCGGACCATAAATGAATGCTGAACATTGTACAAGTCATTGTGTAATCTTTCAGTTTATTCGGATAAGAATTGCGCCCTATAGCGGCTCAAGAAGCAAAATCGGGAGATAGGTTTATATGGAAGCTGTATCAAGCTATTGATTGACTCGGACCATATTAGGCACGTATATTAAAGGTCGTGAGAGAGATACAGTTGTACAAAATTTCATCCAAATCGGATAAGAATAGCGCCCTCTAGAGGCTCAAGAAGTCAAGATCCATGATCGGTTTATATGACAGCTATATCAGATTATGAACCGATTTGAACCATACTTAGCGCAGTTGTTGGAAGTGATACCAAAACACCTCATGCAAAATTTCAGCCAAATCGGATGAGAATTGCGCCCCCTAGAGGCTCAAGAAGTCAAGATCCAAGATCGGTTTATATCACAGCAATACCAGATTATGAACCGATTTGAACCATAATTAGCGTAGTTGTTGGAAGTGATATCAAAACACCACGTGCAAAATTTCAGTCTAATCGGATGAGAATTGCGCCCTCTAGAGGCTCAAGAAGTCAAGACCCAAGATCGGTTTATATGACAGCTATACCAGATTATGAACCGATTTGAACCATACTTAGTGTAGTTGTTGGAAGTGATACCAGAACACTACGTGCGAAATTTCAGTTGAATCGGACGAGAATTGCGCCCTCTAGAGGCTCAAGAAGTCAAGACCCAAGATCGGTTTATATCACAGCTATACCAGATTATGAACCGATTTGAACCATACTTAACGCAGCTGTTGGAAGTGATACCAAACTACCACGTGCAAAATTTCAGCCAAATTGGACGAGAATTGCGCCCTCTAGAGGCTCAAGAAGTCAAGATCCAAGATCGGTTTATATGGCAGCTATATCAAAACATGGACCGATTTGGCCCAACCGACCTACGCTTATAAAAAGTTTTTGTGCAAAATTTCAAGCGCCTAGATTTACTCCTTCAAAAGCGTGTTTTCGACAGACAGACAGACGGACGGACGGACGGACATGGCTAGGTCGACTTAAAATGACATGTCGATCAAGAATATATATACTTTATGGGGTCTCAGACGCATATTTCGTGGAGTTACAAACAGAATGACGAAATTAGTATACCCCCATCCTATGGTGGGGGGTATAAAAATTGTCAGCGGTGGTTTTCCCCTCCTAATGCTGGCAACATTTATGAGGTATTATGTCATGTAAAACTACTCTCTAGTCGCACTGCGGCACGCCTTTCGGACTCGACTTTAAAAAGGAGGTCCCTTATCATTGAGCTTAAACTTGAATCGGACTGCACCCATTGATATGTGAGAAGTTTGCCCCTGTTCCTTAGTAGAATGTTCATGGGCAAAATTTGCATTTGCATCTAAAAATAAACCGATCTGAACCATATTCGACACGGATGTCAAAAAGCCTCACATAAGTCACTGTGTCAAATTTCAGTTTAATCGGATTATAAATGCGCGTTTTATGGGGCCAAGACTTTAAATCCAGATATCGGTCTATATAGCAGCTATATCCAAACCTGAACCGATCTGAGCCAAATTGAAGAAGAATCTCGAAGGGCCTAACGCAACTCACTGTCCCAAATTTCGCCGACATCGGACAATAAATGCGCAATATATGGGCCCACAACCTAAGTCGAGAGATCGGTCTGTATGGCAGCTATATCCAAATATGAACCGATCTGTGCCATATTGCAGAATTATATCGAGAGGCTTTACTTAATTCACTGTCCCAAATTTCGGCGACATCGGACAATGAATGTGCCTTTTATGGGACCAAAAGCCTTACATCATAAGATCGGTCTATATGGCAGCTATATCTAAACCTGGACCGATCTGAGCCAAATTGCAGAAGGATATTGAAGAGGCTAACGCAACTCACTGTCCCAAATTTCGGCTACATCAGACAATAAATGCGCCTTTGATGGGCCCAAAACCTAAAATCGAGAGATCGGTCAATATGGCAGCTATATCCAAATATGAACCGATCTGTGCCATATTGCAGAATTATGTCGAGAGGCTTTACTTAATTCACTGTCCCAAATTTCGGCGACATCGGACAATGAATGTGCCTTTTATGGGACCAAAAGCCTTACATCATAAGATCGGTCTATATGGCAGCTATATCTAAACCTGGACCGATCTGAGCCAAATTGCAGAAGCATATTGAAGAGGCTAACGCAACTCACTGTCCCAAATTTCGGCTACATCAGACAATAAATGCGCCTTTGATGGGCCCAAAACCTAAAATCGAGAGATCGGTCAATGTGGCAGCTATATCCAAATATGAATCGATCTGTGCCATATTGCAGAATTTTGTCGAGAGGCTTTACTTAACTCCCTGTTCCTAATTTCGGCGACATCGGATAATGAATGTGCCCTTTATGGGCCCAAAGCCTTAAATCATGAGATCGGTCTATATGGCAGCTATATCCAAACCTGGACCGATCTGAGCCAAATTGCAGAAGGATATTGAAGAGCCTAACGCAACTCACTGTCCCAAATTTCGGCTACATCAGACAATAAATGCGCCTTTGATGGGCCCAAAACCTTAAATCGAGAGATCGGTCAATATGGCAGCTATATCCAAATTTGAACCGATCTGTGGCATATTGCAGAAAGATGTCGAGGGGCCTAATTTAACTCACTGTTCCAAATTTCGGCGACATCGGACTATAAATGCACCTTTTATGGCTCTAAGACCTTAAATCGAGAGATCGGTCTATATGGCAGCTATATCCAAATCTGATCCGATCTGTGCCATATTGCAGAAAGATGTCGAGGGGTCTAACACACTGTCCCAAATTTCAGCAAAATTGGATAATAAATGTGGATTTTATGGCCTAAGACCCCATATCGGCGGATCGGTATATATAGGGGCTATATCAAGATATAAGCCGATATAGCCCATCTTCGAACTTAACCTGCTAAGAATCTATGCAAAGTTTCAGCTCAATATCTCTATTTTTAAAGACTGTGGCGTGATTTCAACATACAGACGGGCGGACATGGCTAGATCGTCTTAGATTTTTACGCTGATCAAGAATATATATACTTTATAGGATCGGAAATGGATATTTCGATGTGTTGCACATGGAATGACAAAATGAATATGCCCCCATCCTTCGGTGGTGGGCGTAAAAATGATAAACTTCCCGACACTGGCCTGGCAATATTGGATGTGGGATGCTGCTGTTGCATATATTGCCCCATGGGAGAGATCAGAGGGGTCACATAGTCCGACGATGAGGACGAAGAATGCGATGACGACAATCCTTGTGACCCACTGCTGTCATACAGCACCTTGCAACGTATTCAGTGTGACTATACTCCCATAGTGACGATGACACTATGACTGACAAGGTCTAATACTTAGGTGTGATCTTGGACAGGAAACTGAATTGGAAGTGTCACATTCAGGAGCGTACTGAGAAGGCTCACATATGTTGGGCACTATGTAGATGCTGAAATGGGGCCTGAATCCGAGGATATTCCACAGGCTCTACAGGAGCGTGATTAGACCAATATTTACTTACGCCTCAGTAGTTTGGTGGACTGCTATGGAGAAAAAGTGCAACATAGGGACCATACAGCAGGTTCAGAGAACATGTTGTCTTGGCATAGGCGGAGCGATGAGGACCACGCCCACTAAGGCACTGGAGACTATTCTAGATATCTGACCCATTGACATACAGATTAAATGTGAGGCAGCCACTGCGGCTATGAGACTTAAGGCGATGGGAGAATGGATTGATGATGGGAGCAGCTCATACCATCGCGGTATAATCGAGGCAACGATAGGAAAACTGGAAGGAAGAGAAGAGGTTTCCGATCGGATACCTGAGATAAACCTTGAAGTCGAGTGCGAGGCACTGCTGCATGTTTGGAAATGTACCCACTCCATGCACGGGTTACACCTCACCGACTCCGACCGATGATGAAGGCGGTTCCGGCATATCGAACAGAATCATGGACCAGGGTTCTTTTAAATCCCGTCACGGACCAGAAGCGTACGGAGAGGGAACAACGGGATATGCCTCTCCCATGACGAAAAAAGGCGAACACTTATACTGAGGAGGCCACCATAGCGCAGAGGTTAGCATGTCCGCCTATGACGCTGAACGCCTGGGTTCGAATCCTGGCGAGACCATCAGAACAAATTTTCAGCGGGGGTTTTCCCCTCCTAATGCTGGCAATATTTGTGAGGTACTATGCCATGTAAAACTTCTCTCCAAAGAGGTGTCGCACTGCGGCACGCCGTTCGGACTCGGCTATAAAAAGGAGGTCCCTTATCATTGAGCATTGAACTTGAATCGGACTGCACTCATTGATATGTGAGAAGTTTGCCCCTGTTCCTTAGTGGAATGTTCATGGGCAAATTTTGCAAAATTTGCATTTACTTATACTGAGGCGGCAGACCTTGCCGAGGAAGATTCCATCGGGTAAATCCGTTGAGGATGGGGGTTTACTAATCTAGTCATTCAGTCAACTCGAAATATTGATCTGCGAACCCGGGGTTCTTTCTAATCCCGACACGAACGAAGCATGCGGAGAAGGCACAACGAGATATGCCTCTCCCAAGACGAAAAAAGGACGAACACTTATACTGAGGCGGCAGCCCTTGCCGATGAAGATTCCATCTGGTCAATTCGTTGAGGATGGGGGTTTACTAATCTAGTCATTCAGTTCATTCTGTCAACTCGAAATATAAAGAATACATATTCTTAACCGTATCGACGTTGTGAGTCGATCTAGCCATGTCCGTCCGTCCGTCCGTCTGTCGAAATCACTATAGCGGTTGAAGGCGTAAATCTAGCCGCTTGAAATTTTGCAGAGATACTTACTATTGACATAGGTCGTTTAAGATTGCAAATAGGCCATATCGGTTCAGATTTAGATATAGCTCCCATATAAACCGATCTCCCGATTTGACTTCTTGAGCACCTACAAGCCGCAATTTTTGTTCGATTTGGCTGAAATTTTGCATGTGGTGTTTGGTTTCGACTTTCAACAACTGTGCCAAGTACGGTTTAAATCGGTCTATACCCTGATATAGCTTCCATATAAACCGATCTCCAGATTTAACTTCTTGAGCCCTTAAAAACCGTAATTTTTGTCCGATTTAACTGAAATTTTGCACGTGGTGTTCGGTTACGACTTCCAACAAATGTGTAAAGTACGGTTCGAAACAGTCTATAACCTGATATAGCTCCCATATAACCCGATATCCCGATTTAACTTCTTGAGCCCTTACAAGCCGCAATTTTTGTCCAATTTGGCTGAAATTTTGGTGTTCGGTTGCGAGTTCCAATAACTGTGCTAAATACGGTTTGAATCGGTCTTTAACCTGATATACCTCCCATATAAACCGATATCCCGATTTGATATCTTGAGCCCTTACAAGCCGCAATTTTGAAACTATAATTTGCACCGGAAATTTGTTATTTTATTGGGTTGCCCAAAAAGTAATTGCGGATTTTTTATATAGTCGGCGTTGACAAATTGCATTCTTTCTTCTGTCAGTTATCAGCTGTTACTTTTAACTTGCTTTAGAAAAAAAGTGTAAAAAAAGTATATTTGATTAAAGTTCATTCTAAGTTTTATTAAAAATGCATTTACTTTCTTTTAAAAAATCCGCAATTACTTTTTGGGCAACCCAATATTTAAAGGTGGTCCCTGAAGATGGTCTTTCCTTTCAAATTATGTGCGCTATGTCCCATACCAAGCAACGTTCCTTTTGTTCTTCCTTGAAATTTTAAGTCAATGTTTTCGAGAGCGCTCAGAATGTTCCTATTAACCTCTTCAACAGACAAAAGCTTATCCAGGTGAGCCAGAGAACATAAGAAACATTGAACTTATTAAAAACTGTAACCACTATCTAGGAATTTAAATCAGTAGCATTTAACAAACTTACGCATATCCACTGGGACAGACAACTCAAAAACCTGCCTTCAATAGTCCAGGCTGGCACTCCATCCACTCGTTTGTCTGTCTATGTGTCTGTCCTATCATTTGGTATGGTGACATGTTGCCAAGATATGAACGAAGTTTGTTAAGAAAAGCTTAAAACAAGATAACAACTGACAAAACTCATTTGTTTAAATGTAAAACAAACCCTGGGGGCACAATGTCCAGACGCCAAAGTCAATGTCACAAAAACAAAAAAGTTTTCAAAAAAACTGGGAAGAAGAAATCACATAATCTGGACCATAGACTTATTCAAATGTCTGATATGGGGGCTATACATTTTCAAAGTGATGAGTGTGCTCATGGCGTTTCTCGGTTTAGTTACAACAGCAACAGGCTATCGTCAGTTTTGTTCAAGTCATGATGCCACCTGTAATTCATTGGACTTGTTTGTGGTCCATGTGTGAACACATCTATTTTTTGGGTTGCCTATTGGGTAGTGGAGTGGAGTGTAGCAAGGATGAGACTGTTGGCTGTGAAAGTTTAGATGGAAGGCTGCTAATATGAATAAGGAGGTATTAAGAGAAAGGAGTGGTACCGAGATAGAGGTGAAACTCAACACTCATGAAGGAAAATTAACACCAGTACGATACGAAAATATTGTAAATTGCATATATATCGGTATGGAAATATCGTAGGATTTATGAATATCGTATGACATATAAGTAGAATAGAATATACAAAAATATCTTACGATATACATACATATAAATATCATACGATACAAAAACAAATAAAAAGGCGTTAAGTTCGTCCGGGCCGAACTTTGGATACCCACCGTTCATCAAAATCCGGTGAAAATTGCATACCTTATCTCCCATAGCAGTTATTTCGAGATATGTTCCAATTTGGACCGATTTGTATAACAAAATATTGATCTTTTTAGTAGCTATATCGAAAAATAAACCGATCTGAACCATATACAACATGGAAGTCGAAAAGCCCTACATAAGTTAATGTGTCAAGTTTCAGTTAAATCGGATTATAAATGCGCCTCTTTTGGGGCCAAAACTTTAAATCGAGATATCAGTCTATATGGCAGCTATATGCAAATCTTGATGTGTGAAGGGGCTTAACTTAACTCTCTGTCCCAAATTTCGGCAACATCGGACAATAAAGGCGTCTTTTATGGACCCAAAACCTTAAATTGGGAGATCGGTCTATATGGCAGCTATATCCAAATCTGGATCGATCTGTGCCATATTGCAGAAATATGTCAAGGGGCTTAACGTAACTTACTGTCCCAAATTTCGGCGACATTGGACAATAAATGCGCCTTTTATGGGCCAAAATCTTTAAATCGGAGGATCGGTCTATATGGCAGCTATATTCAAATCTGAACCGATTTGGGCCAAATTGAAGAGCCTAACGTAACTCTGTGTCCCAAATTTCGGCGACATTGGACAATAAATGCGCCTTTTATGGGTCAAAATCTTTAAATCGGAGGGTCGGTCTATATGGCAGCTATTTTCAAATCTGGACCGATCTAGGCCAAATTGACGAAAGATGTTGAAGGGCCTAACATAACTCACTGTCCCAAATTTCGGCGACATCGGACAATAAATACGCTTTTTATGGCCCCAAAACCTAAAACCCAGAGATCGGTCTATATGGCAGCTATATTCAAATTTGGACTGATCTGGGTCATATTGCAGAAGTATGTCAAGGGGCTGAACTTAACCCATTGTCCCAAATTTCAGCGACATCGGATAATAAATGCGCCTTTTATGGGCCAAAAACTTTAAATCGAGGGATCGGTCTATATGGCAGCTATATTCAAATCTGATTCAATCAGGGCCAAATTAAAGAAAAATGTCGAAGGGCCCAACACAACTTACTGTCCCAAATTTCAGCAAAATCGGATTATAAATGTGGCTTTTATGGGGCTAAGACCCTAAATCGGAGGATCGGTCTATAAAAAGCAGCTATATTCAAATCTGGACCGATCTGTGCCATATTGCAGAAGTATGTCAAGGGGCTTAACTTAACTCACTGTCCCAAATTTCAGCGACATCGGACAATAAATACGCCTTTTATGGGCCAAAAACTTTAAATCGAGGGATTGGTCTATATGGCAGCTATATTCAAATCTGATCCAAACAGGGCCAAATTGAAGAAAAATGTCAATGGGCCCAACACAACTTACTGTCCCAAATTTCAGCAAAATCGGATTATAAATGTGGCTTTTATGTGGCTTAGACCCTAAATCGGCGGATCGGTCTATATGGCAGCTATATGCAAATCTGGACCGATCTGAACCAAATTGAAGAAAGAAGTCGAAGGGCCTAACACAACTCTCTGACCCAAATTTCAGCAAAATCGGATGGTAAATGTGGCTTTTATGGGCCTAAGACCCTAAATCAGAGGATCGGTCTATATGGCAGCTATATCCAAATCGGATCCAATCAGGGCCAAATTGAAGAAAAATGTCGAAGGGCCGAACATAACTCACTTTCTCAAATTTCAGCAATATCGGATAATAAATGTGCCTTTTATTGCCCTAAGACCATAAATCGGCGGATCGATCTATATGGGGGCTATATCAAGATATAGTCCGATATAGTCCGTCTTCGAACTTAGCCTGCCTATGGACAAAAAAGGAATCTGTGCAAAGTTTCAGCTCCATATATCTATTTTTAAAGACTATAGCGTGAAAATCGCGGCTTGTAAGGGCTCAAGAAGTCAGATCGGGAGATCGGTTTATATGTAGTATAGTCATAACAGTACGCTACATGCAAATGTTCAGCCAAATCGGACAAAAGTTGCGGCTTGTAGGGCCTTAAGAAGTCAAATCGGGAGATCGGTTTATATGGGAGCTATATCCAAATCGAAACCAATGTAGCCCATTTGCAATCCCCAACGACCTACATCAATATAAAGTAAATGTGCAAAATTTCAAGCAGCTAACTCTTTGAGTACGACCGCTATCGTGATTTCGACAGACAGACGGATGGACGGAAATGGCGAGTTCAACTCAGAAGTTCGAGACGATCAAAAATATATATACTTTACTAGCCGAACTGGTCCGCTCCGCTACGCCTTTTTTAAATTTCAAATATTTTTTTAGGGTGGGGACACTTTGCCCTGGATGCTGATATAGAATTCGTGCCATTGTAGCCTATGACGCTAAACGAGTTCGAATCCTGCGGGACGCCGTTCAGACTCAGCTATAAAAAAGGTCTCTTATCATTGAGTTTTAACTTGAATCGGAAAACACTCATTGATGTGTGAGAATTTGCCCCGTCTCGGTTCCGGGTGATAATGTTCTTCCTTAGGGAAATGTTCTCATTAGGGGAGGGATGGCCCCTCAGACATTTTGACTCAAATATGGATATCAAATTCGTGGTGCACTTTGAAATCCCTTTAATTTGAGCCCCATATTGTCATGGCCGGTAAATATGAACTGTTTGGTGGGTGTTTTGGGGCTGGGGCGGCCACGGGCACTTTCCACTAAAAATATATATCAAATTCGTTATTTATTATCAACGGGTGCTTTAGGGCGTACCCCAAAACACTTCGCTCCAAAATTGAATATCAAATTCGTTTTCTACCCTCAAATACTTTTCATTTGGGTCCCATATTGTCATAATGAGTCAAATATCCCATTTGACGTATCTTTAGGAGGAAAAGCGCCACCTTGACTTGAACGCAAATTTTAATGTCATATTCGTAATCTACTCCCTAGTACCTTTCATTTGAGTCCCATATAGCCATGGTCGACTATTATGCCCATTTGGGGGTATTTGGGGGTGGGCGAACTCCCGTTACTTGGACCTAAAGATTTATGCCATATTTGTAATCTACTACTTAATACTTTTCATTTGTGTCCCATATTGACGTGAACTTCGCATATATCTGTTTAGAGGAGTTTTGAGGTTGGGGGGCTCGCTGGGTACTTGGACCCAAATTTTAATACCATATTCGATTTCGGGTCTCCAATACTTTTCATTTGATATCCTTATTGTGCCCATCGGACGACTTTCGAATATGGGTGGCTTTTTGGGGTAAAGGGGAGGGTCCACCTCCACCCGATATCTAAAAGTTATATAGACTATGTTTCCTTCCAGACAGAAGATTTTGTATGCCAGATTCGAAATCTACCCCCGAATACCTTTCATTTGAGCCCAATATAGAAATTCACGTCCAATATGTCTGTTTGGGGGAGTTTTGGGGTCGGAGCGGCCCGGTGGGTACTTAGACTCAAATTTCAATACCATGTTCATATTTTACTCTCCAATACCTTTGATTTTATACCTATTATGTCCCGATCGGTCCACTTTGGATTTTGGGTTGTGTTTTTGGCATAAGGGGGAGGGTCCGTCCCCCTTCCGATACAGACAAATTATATAGCCTATGTTTCTTTCTAGCCCAACCTACACAATATGCGAAAATTTCGATAAGATCGGTTCTGCCGTTTTTCAGTCTATACGGAATAAACAAACCGAGTCCCATATATCTGTGGTTGGCTAATGTGCCCAATTTTGGCGTTTTTGTGGGTGTGGTGTGACCCCCTATACTTCGATATGAATTTTATATGCCAGATTCGTAATCTACTCCCGCATACTTTTCAATTGATACCTATATTTTCCTTATCGGTCCACTTTTGATTTTGGGTGGTGTTTTTGGGGTAACGGTGGAGGGTTCGGCACCTTCCGTTATCAGTAAAGTATAGGGCCTATTTCTACTTACTGACCATATTCGTAATCTACTCCCGAATACCTTTCAATTAAATCCCATATTATCATGATTGTCAAATAAACCTATTTTAAGGGGTTTTGGGGCTGGGGCGGCCCCCCGGTACTTGGACCCAACTTTTATTATAAAATTCATGCTCTAGTCTTGAATACCTTTAATTTGAATCCCATGTTGTCTCGATCGGTCCACTTTTATTTTTGGGCGGCACTTTTGGGGTAAGGGGGAGAGTCCGTCCCCCTCCCGACATCAACAAATTTCAAGGTAATCGGTTCAGCCGTTTTTGAGTCTATACGGAACAAACAAACAAAAACCGACGAACAAACAAACCGACAAACAAACAAGCAAACACAAATCGAATTTTATATATAAGAGGATGGGGTTCTAGGTCAATATTTTGAGGTGTTACAAACGGAATGACTAGATTAGTATACCCCATCCTATGGTGGTGGGTATAATAAATCTCATTTATACAATTTTCCAAATTCGTTACATTCATCAAGTCCTGGAATTTGTCTTAACTTACAGTCAAACCTTCTTTTCTTTCTGAAAACAAATGTCATACCATCAAATGCAACAAGTTAGTGAGGCTATATACATGTGCCACATATCCTTATTGGCCAAGTGTCTTAAGACAAATTAAATGAAATATGTTCAAAGGCAGTTGGTCTAATGCCTGCCTACTCAGATGCAGATGGGAGATGTGCTTAAATACAAAAGGCGTTCACACAAGGCGCGCATGTGCAATCCAGTGAGTCTGAGTGTATCTCACACATTTCCACACACACGCACACACACACATCGCTTGGCCACTATCCACCACAATGGATGGCAGTTAGAATTTAGTGCAAAAACACTTTTCAAGATTCATACGAATTGATAGGGCTTATGATGTATTGTTATTATAGCACCATAATGTTGGCAACATTATTCTATGTCGAAGTGTTGTAGAGTTTTGTTGGTGCTGGGTTTTGTTTCTGTTTTGGAGTCTACTTCACTCCCATTTTACTCTTTTAAAGATATGGGCAAGATGTCATTACCATCTTGGAATGATTTAAGTTGACTTGTGAAAATTCTAAATTATTGGGGTTAACATGGAGTCACTGAGTAGAGCTCATAATAAATGGAAGTTGATGCATACTTTTGAGATTTATTCAAAGGTAGTGGAACCATTGCGAGAAAAATTTGAAAGGCTAAACGAAAAGAAGTTTCTTAAAATTCATTTCATCCCAATGGGGATAGATCTAAGATTTAGGATAATTTTGGAATTTGGTCAAAATTGGAATTTCAAAAACAAACAAAATCCAGTAAAGAAAGGCAAAGGTCGGGCGGTGCTGACTTTATAATACCCTACACCTACCATATAGGTATAAAGTGGGAGCCATATATAATTCTGGGAGCTATATCTAAAACTGTAAACCGATTTCTAAATCTAAACCGAGAGTCATAAGAAAATCGGTTAACAAATGTCCATTTTATTGCATTATTACAGCAAATCGGACGAACATATATATGGGAGCTATATCCAAATATGAACCGATTTTTTCAATTTCAATAGGTTTCGTCTCAAGGCCAAAAAACATGCCTGTACGAAATTTGAAGACTAACGGATGATAATTGCGACCCGTAGTTTGTATACAAATTAACATGGACAGACGGACAGATAAATAGACAGACAGAAAGACAGGCAGATAGACAGACAGATAGATAGACAGACAGACAGATAGACAGACAGATAGACAGACAGATAGACAAACAGATAGACAGACAGATAGACAGACAGATAGATAGACAGATAGATAGACAGACAGATAGACAGACAGATAGATAGACAGACAGATAGACAGACAGATAGACAGATAGACAGACATATAGACTGACAGATAGACAGACAGATAGACAGACAGATAGACAGACAGATAGACAGACAGATAGACAGACAGATAGACACACAGATAGACAGACAGATAGACAGACTGACAGACAGATAGACAAACAGATATACAGACAGATAGATAGACAGATAGATGGATAGACAGATAAATAGACAGATAAACAGACAGATAGACAGACAGATAGACAGACAGATAGACAGACAGATAGACAGACAGATAGACAGACAGATAGACAGACAGATAGACAGATAGACAGACAGATAGACAGACAGATAGACAGACAGATAGACAGACAGATAGACAGACAGATAGACAGACAGATAGACAGACAGACAGATAGACAGACAGATAGACAGACAGATAGACAGACAGATAGACAGACAGATAGACAGACAAATAGACAGACAGATAGACAGACAGACAAACGGACATAGCTAAATCGAATCAGAAAGTTATTCTTATTCAATCGGTATACTATCTCTCTCCCTTCTTCCAAATTCACCTACAATATAGTAGTGGTGTAGGGTATAATTATCGATTATATAACAAGTAAAAAGTGTTAAGTTCGGTCGTGCCGCACTTTGGATACCAACTACCGTGGATATATTAATCATCATATTTTATTATAACTCCACTACCATATCCATAGTTATATCTAAATATTAGACCAATATATGGCGGCTATATCTAAACAGTCTGATGTGGATCATATTTGGGCCGGATGTCGGGAGGATTAAAGCAACTCACTATATCGAATTTTAAGAAAATCGGATAAAAAATTAATCTTTTTATACCCACCACCGAAGGATGGGGGTATATTCATTTTGTCATTCCGTTTGCAACACATCCAAATATCCATTTCCGACCCTATAAAGTATATATATTGTTGATCAGCGTAAAAATCTAAGACGATCTACACATGTCCGTCCGTCTATCCGTCTGTCTGTTGAAATCACGCTACAGTCTTTAAAAAGAGAGATATTGAGCTGGAACTTTGCACAGATTTGGTTTTTATCCATAAGCAGGTTAAGTTCGAAGATGGGCTATATCGGACTATATCTTGATATAGCCCCCATATAGACCGATCCGCCGATTTAGGGTTTTAAGCCCATAAAAGCCACATTTATTATCCGATTTCGCTAAAATTTGAGACAATGAGTTGTGTTAGGCTCTTCGACTTCATTCGTCAATTTGGCCCGGATAGGTTCAGATTTGGATATAGCTGCCATATAGACTGATCCTCCGATTTAGGGTCTTAGGCCCATAAAAGCCACATTTATTATCCAATTTCGCTGAAATGTGGGACAGTGAGTTGTGTTAGGCCCTTCGACTTCATTCGATATAGACCGATCCTCCGATTTAGGGTCTTAGGCCCACAAAAGCCACATTTATTATCCGATTTCACTGAAATTTGGGACAGTGAGTTGTGTTAGGGCCCTCGACATCCTTTGTTAGATTTGGATATTTAGGGTTTTGGGCCCATAAAATGCGCATTTAATGTCCGATGTCGCCGAAATTTGGAACTGTGAGTTAAGTTAAGCCACTTGATATACTTCTGCAATATCGCACAGATCGGTCCAGATTTGGATATAGCTTCCATATAGACCAATGTCTTGGTTTTAGGTTTTGGGGCCATAAAAGGCGCATTTATTGTCCGATGTCGCCGCAATTTGGGACAGTGAGTTGCGTTAGGCTCTTGACGTCCTTCTTCAATTTGGCCCAGATTGGCCCAGATTTGAATAAAGCTGCCATATAGACCGATCTCTCGATTTTAGGTTTTGGGCCCATAAAACGGGCATTTATTGTCCGATTTCGCCGAAATTTGAGACAGTCCTTTGTGTTAGGCTCTTCGACATTTTTCTGCAACTTGGCCCAATACTAATAAGTTGGTTGCTATACTTATTTGTTTTTGGTCCCATTCGGAACATATTTTGACATAACTGCTATGGGACATATGGTATGAAATATTCACCGAATTTTGATGAAAGGTGGTTTACATATATACCAGAGGTGGTGGGTATCCAAAGTTCGGCCGGGACGAACTTAACGCCTGTTTGCTTGTTTTGTTTTCAGACCCTAAATCGGGAGATCGGTTTATATGGGACCAAATCACGTTATAGACCGATTCAGACCGTACTTGCACAGTGGTTGAAAGTCATAACAGAACACTCTATGTAAAATTTCAGCCAAATTGGACAAAAATTGCAGCTTCCAGGGGCTGAAAAGTCAAATCCGGGAGATCAGTTTATATGGGAGCTATATCTGAATCTGAACCGATATGGCCCATTTGTAATCCACAATGACCTACATCAATATTAAGTGTCTGTGCAAAATTTTATGCCTGTAGCTCTACGCGTTCGACCGCTATCGTGATTTCGACAGATGGACGGACGGACATAACTATATCTCAGAGACTCAGAACGTCGAGACGATCAAGAATATATATACTTTATGGGGTTCTAGATCAATATTTCAAGGTGTTACAAACGGAATGTTTAGATTAGTATACCCCCATCCTATGGTGAAGGGTGTAGAAAGTATTGGGTTGCCCAAAAAGTAATTGCGGATTTTTCATATAGTCGGCGTTGACAAATTTTTTTCACAGCTTGTGACTCTGTAATTGCATTGTTTCTTCTGTCAGTTATCAGCTGTTACTTTTAGCTGGCTTTAGAAAAAAAAGTGTAAAAAGAGTATATTTGATTAAAGTTCATTCTAAGTTTTATTAAAAATGCATTTATTTTCTTTTAAAAATCCGCAATTACTTTTTGGGCAACCCAGTAAAAGCTAAGTTCGGCCGGGCCGAAACTTTAATACCCTCCACCGTGGATTCCGCTAAAAATGTACCCTTATTAGCTGAGTTTGTATTTGAATTATTTTGGTCTCAAACAGGTTGTAAACAGAATGACGAAATAAATATCGTCATTCTGTTTGCAATTCCTCGAAATAGTCGTCTAAGACCCCATAAAGTATATATAAAGTATATATATTCTTGATCCTCATGACATTGAAGTCGATCTAGCCATGTCCGTCCGTCCGTTGGTCTGTCGAAAGCACGCTAACTTTCAAAGGAGTAAAGCTAGGCGCTTGAAATTTTGCACAATTACTTCTTACTAGTGTAAGTCGGTTGGGATTGTAAATGGAACCAAATCGATCCATGTTTTGATATAGCTGCCATATAAACCGATCTTGGATCTAGACTTCTTGAGCCACTAGAGGGCACAATTCTTATCCGATTGGGCTGAAATTTTGCACGAGATGTTTTGATAAAGTTTCCAACATTTGTGCTTTGTTTGGTTTAAAGCAGCTCATAACCTAATATAGCTGTCATATAAACCGATTTGGGGTCTTGACTTCTTAAGCCTCTAGAGGGCGCAATTCCTATCCGATTTTGCTAAAATTTAGCATGACATGTTTCGAACAACTGTGCCAAGTATGGTTCAAATCGGTCCATAATCTGATATAGCTGCCATAAAAACTGATCTTGGATCTTGACTTCTTGAGCCACTACTGGGCCACTTCTTGAACCTGCAAAATTTCAACCAAGTAGGATAAGAATTGCGCCCTTAATTCTGATCCTATTTTGCTGAAATTTTGCATGAGGTGTTCTGATATGATTTCCAACAACTGTGCTATGTATGGTTCAAATCGGTCCATAACCTGATATAGCTGTCATATAAACCGATTTGGGGTCTTGACTTCTTAAGCCACTAGAGGGCGCAATTCCTATCCGATTTTGCTAAAATTTTGCATGACGTGTTTCGTTATGACTTCCAACAACTATGCCAAGTATAGTTCAAATCGGTTCAAAACCTGATATAGCTGCCATATAAACAGATCTTGAATCTTGCCTTCTTGAGCCACTACTGGGCCACTTCTTGAACCTGTAAAATTTCAGCCAAATAGGATAAGATTTGCGCCCTCAATTCTGATCCTATATGGCTGAAATTTTGCACAAGGTGCTCTGATATGATTTCTAACAACTGTGCTATGTATGGTTCAAATCGGTCCATAATCTGATATAGCTATCATATAAACCGATCTGGGGTCTTGATTTCTTAAGCCTCTAGAGGGCGCAACTCCTATCCGATTTGGCTAAAATTTAGCATGACGTGTTTCGTTATGACTTCCAACAACTGTGCCAAGTATGGTTCAAATTGGTTCAAAACCTGATATAGCTGCCATATAAACCACTCTGGGATCTTGACTTCTTAGGACTCTAGATTATCCGATTTGGCTGGAATTTTGTACAACGTCTACTCCCATGACCTTCAATATACGTGTAAAACATGGTCTGACTCGGTCTATAGCCTAACACAGCTCCCATATTAACCGATTGCCATATTTTACTCCTTGAGCCCTTGAGTTGAAATTTTTCTATGGTATTCAATATTCAATTCGATTATGGTCCGAATCCCACCATAAGTTGATGTAAAGGGTGATTTTTTTGAGGTTAGGATTTTTGTATTTGACAGATCACGTGGGATTTCAGACATGGTGTCAAAGAGAAAGATGCTCAGTATGCTTTGACATTTCATCATGAATAGACTTACTAACGAGCAACGCTTGCAAATCATTGAATTTTATTACCAAAATCAGTGTTCGGTTCGAAATGTGTTCATTCACCGTAACGTTGCGTCCAACAGCATCTTTGAAAAAATACGGTCCAATGATTCCACCAGCGTACAAACCACACCAAACAGTGCATTTTTCGGGATGCATGGGCAGTTCTTGAACGGCTTCTGGTTGCTCTTCACTCCAAATGCGGCAATTTTGCTTATTTACGTAGCCATTCAACCAGAAATGAGCCTCATCGCTGAACGGTGAATGAACACATTTCGAACCGAACACTGATTTTGGTAATAAAATTCAATGATTTGCAAGCGTTGCTCGTTAGTAAGTCTATTCATGATGAAATGTCAAAGCATACTGAGCATCTTTCTCTTTGACACCATGTCTGAAATCCCACGTGATCTGTCAAATACTAATGCATGAAAATCCTAACCTCAAAAAAATCACCCTTTAGCTCCAATAGCATAAAAATTATTTTCTTCAATCTCTTGTTGGCGTAAAAAGAGATACCGGGAAAAGAACTCGACCACTGCGACCCATGGTGGTGGGTATCCAAGATTTGGTCCAGCCGAACTTAGCACGCTTTTACTTGTTTTTTTTTTTGTAACCTAACCAAGTTGCTTTGTCCCTCGAGGTTGGATACGTTGCCACAGCTATTAACCAAGGGTTGTCAGTTGGTTTCCCAAAGGAAACTAGACCTAAGATTGATAATAGTTGATATTTCTACAAATGAGTCGCTTATTGATATTCCCAAATGAATGACATATAGCAAAAGAGCCATCCTTTATTTGTTAATGTAGCCCTTCTAAAAAATTAACTCCTATTTATGGTTGCCCAAAAAGTAATTGCGGATTTTTTTAAAAGAAAGTAAATGCATTTTTAATAATACTTAGAATGAACTTTAATCAAATATACTTTTTTTACACTTTTTTTCTAAAGCAAGCTAAAAGTAACAGCTGATAACTGACAGAAGAAAGAATGCAATTTCAGAGTCACAAGCTGTGAAAAAATTTGTCAACGCCGACTGTATGAAAAATCCGCAATTACTTTTTGGGCAACCCAATATTTGGCATAGGGGTACACAAAGCGTATCTTTTCACGCGTTTTCAATGAAATGGTGGTTACTATGTATTGCTTTATATGTGAGATAAAAGTTCACAATTCATCAAAATCTTTGAATTGATGTCAATTTAAGCTAAGATCCATAGAGAACCTTGAACTGGCAAATCCTAATAGCATTTTAAATTCACTTCTCTAAAAAAAAAACTGTTTCTCTTATTTTATTGACCCAAAAAAGAACCACACAAGATGTGAGATAAAATTCCGCCATAATTAACAACTTTCTTCAGAATTGTAGACATGCTGACGACGCCCCGTTGTACAGATGGATATGGTCAATGGTTGAAAGGTTACTCACTCGTCATTCATGGTTTGCAGCAAATCATCAAAATCCAAATAACGACGAACAGAATGGAATTGGTGAAGGTTTTAAACTCTCAATGATGAAAAGGTGTCAAAGAAATTAAATACCCACCACAAATGTGGGGTCATAAAGACAAATGCAGCAGTACTATTTCTTGGTATCTATTAGCCAAAGGATAGATGGGAGAAATTGTAGTTAAATGTTGCCAGGCATGTGGGCAACATTTTGTTAAAGTTGGTGTTTTCTGAGCACTTTTTGGTTTGAAAGAAAGGCACTAAACTTTATCTTCCCGTTTGTAGTCTTTGTTTTTTAATTATTTTTCCTCGCTTTCATTTGCTAGCTGAATTTCATTTTAATGGTGCTTTCTTCATAGGAAATTCGGCTAACTGGAGATGAATGTCTTCGGCATTTGTTTCAATTTTATTTGCCTTGTGGTGTAAAGATCCCAAGAAATGGAGTAAAATCAAAGCGCTTTTATGTTAATCTGAACACACATTTAAATTGCCAATAAAATGACTTTTGACTAAACCTAAAAACACACGCGCACATATTTAGACATGCATATATACATTAACACTTATGTATGGGGAAGTAACAGCGATCGTATCGCATGGCTCGTTTTTGTGATTTGCTGGCATAGTAGAGGGGGTAGAGACATTTTTTTGGCGGTTGAATACTTCATAAATGTCGCCAGTATTAGTGGAAAATGTTGTTGTTGTTCTCGTTAGGATACGAATCCAGGTATTTAGCTGCATAGTCGGACAGGCTAACCTCAGAACCTTGTTGGCCTCCAGTTATTCACAAATATTTGAAAATTCTCCCTTTTTCGGTTGCTCGTCAATGACCCACCTTAATAAACACAACCTTTATACTTTTACATCATAACTCAGGATTGCCATCTGTCAAAGATAACAAGGGCATTTTTTGATGTGTATAAATTGAGAAGTACAATTGGGAGATCGGTTTATATTGGAGCTATATCAGGTTATGAACCGATTGGAACCATTCTTGGCGTAGTTGTTGGAATTCAAAACAAAAGACCGCATGCTGTATTTTCAACCAAATCGAAAAAGAATTGCACCGTATAGAGGCTTAATAAGTCAAGATCCAAAATCGGTTTATATGGCAGCTATATCAAGTTATGAACCCGTTTGAACCATACTTAGCTCAATTGTTGTTGTCTTAACAGAATACCTCAAACAAATTTTCAGCCAAATCAAATAAGAATTGCACCGTCTATAGGCTTAAGAAGTCAAAATTCGAGATCGGATTATATGGCAGCTTTATCAAAACATGAAACGATATGGCCCATTTACAATTCCAACTAACCTACACGAATAGGAAGAATTTGTGCAAAATTTAAAGCGCCTAGCTTTATATCTTCGAAAGTTATAGTGCTTTCGACAGACGGACGGACGCTTTTCGGCTTCCTGAACTTGTTAGTTCACTAGTTCATTCAGTAAGTTTACCAGTTCATTCAGCTTGTTCACTAGTTCATTAGTTCATGCATATAGTTCTTTAGTTCGTGCAATTAGTTCTCTATTTCATTCAATTAGTTCTCTAGTTCATTCAATTAGTTCTCTAGTTCATCAAGTTAATTCTCTAGTTCATTCAATTAGTTCTCTATTTCATTCAATTAGTTCTCTAGTTCATTCAATTAGTTTTCTAGTTCACTCTGTTAGTTCTCTGGTTCATTCAGTTAGTTTTCTAGTTCATTCAATTAGTTCTCTAGTTCGTTCAATTAGTTTTCTAGTTCATTCAATTAGGTCTCTAGTTCACTCTGTTAGTTCTCTGGTTCATTCAGTTAGTTCACTAGCACGTTCAGTTAGTTCACTAGATCAATCCGTTAGTTCAGTGGTTCATACAGTTAGTATAGTTCATCCAGTATAGTGGCTTCAGTGAGCTGGGCGTTACATTAAGTGACTTATTCATTCAGTTAGTTTACTAGTTCATTCAGTTAGCTTACTAATTCGTTCAGTAAGTTCACAAATTCTTTCAGTAATATCTCTTGTTCATTCACTTTGTTCCCTTGTTCAGTCAGTTATTTCATTCAGTTAGTTCACTAGCTCGTTCAGTTAGTTCACTTGTTCATTCAGTAAGTTCACTGGATCAATCAGATAGTTCACTAGTTAATTCATTAAGTTAGTTCTCTTGTTCATTCTGTTAGTTTTCTGGTTAGTTCACAAGATCAATCAGTTAGTTCGCTAGTTCATTCAGTTATTTCACTATTTCATCCAGTTAGTATAGTTCATCCAGTATAGTGTCCTCATTGAGCTGGGCGTTACATTGAATTACTTCATATAGCTAGCTCACTTATTCGTTCAGTTAGTTCACAAGTTCTTTCAGTAAGTTCACCTGTTCATTCAGTTAGTTCTCTGGTTTAGTCAGTTATTTCATTGATCTTCACTAGCTCGTTCAGTTAGTGCACTAGTTCATTCAAGTAGTTTTCTAATTTATTCAGTTAGAACACTAGTTCAATGATTTAGTTCACTGGCTTATTGAATTCACTAGTTCATTTAGTTAGTTTACTAGTGTCTTTAGTGAGCTGTTCGTTACATTAAGTCACTTATTCATTCAGTTAGTTTACAAGTTCATTCGGTTAGTTTGCTAATTCGTAGTTCACTAGTGCTTTTAGTTAGACCACTAGTTCAATCAGTAAGTTCACTAGAACGAGGATGGAGCTATATTCATTTTGTCATACCGTTTGCAAAACATCGAAATATCCATTTCCGAACCTATAAGGTATATATTCTTGACCGTCTGTCAATTAAAATCACGCTACAGTCTTTAAAATAGGGATATTGAGCTGAAACTTTGCACAGATTCTTTTTTTTTCCAAAAGCAGGTTAAGTTCGAAGATGGGCTATATCGGACTATACCTTTATATTGCCCCCAAATAGACCGATCCGTCTTAGGCCCATAAACGGTGCGTTTATTGTCCAATTTTGACAAAATTTGGGACATTGAGTTGTATTAGGCTCTCCGACATTTTTCTGCAATTTGGACCAGATCGATCCAGATTTGGATGTAGCTGCCAAATCTGGATCGATCGATCTCTCGATTTAAGGTCTTGAGACCATAAAACGCGCATTTATTGCCTGATTTCCCCGAAATTTGGAGCAGTGAGTTGTGTAAGGCCCATCGACATCTTTCTGCAATATGGCACAGATCGGTTCAGATTTGAATATAGCTGCCATATAGACTTATCTCTCGATTTAAGGTCTTAGGCCCTTCGCCATCCTTCTTCAATTTGGCTCATATCGGTCTAGATTTGGATATAGCTGCCATATAAACCGGTCTCTCGATTTAAGTTCGTAGGCCCGAACTCAGCCGGGCCAGCGCTCGATTTACACAATTAGTGTACGACAACAAGACGTCTGCTATAAAACCCAAACACCATTCATTGTCCACCCCGACAACTGACGCCTTCCACCAACGAACACCGAAAGTTCCCAATCGACCTCGTCGTTAACCGCTCCGACCAAAAGCACTAACAAGGGGCCTTGAATTTGTGAGGGTCTCATCGTTGGGACTACACCAGCCGAGCCCGTATTAACACCCATAAACTCATGCACCCTTCAAGAGGCTCTTAAAAAATCGAGAATTAGTGAGCGAGAGCCAAAGACGATTACCTACTCACCCCTCGCCACATTGTCATACACATTCATAACACAAGTAGATTGCAACATTTTATTAAACCAATAAACTCATCTTTATGTCAGCCCTCGATTCTAATTACTAGTGTTATCACTTAAGGTTTGTGGGCCATGATCACCCTCTAGACGACTGAATTTACCTCAGTCTTCGACAAACCACGTTTCATACCTACAAATGGTCATCTACCCAATAAATTTCAATACTGTGGGTATTTGACGGAAATTTTCCGGATAAATACCCAATGTGTGGGAATTTATTGGGTATTGTTTTGGGTAGTTGCCTATTTCTACACATAGGCTATTGAAAATCACATTGTTATTCCTCAGCCCTTACACCCAGAGAAAAGTTGGTGCTCATTTTAGTACCGTACGGTATTGATAGTAAAGCAACACCATACGGTACAAAAACAATACCGAATGGTATGGATAAAACATAAAATGATTAGTACCGTTTGGTATTAGCCTTATTACCGAACTGATATTGGTTTTAATACCAATCTGTTATTAAAACCAATATCAGGCGGTATTGGCAAAGTACCGTAATTTTTCTATCAGTGTAGGCGGATAGACATAGCTAGATCGAATAAGAATTTCAAGGCGACCAAGAATATATAACTTAATATGGTCACAGATCAATGTTTCGAGATGTTTCAATTAGGATTCCGGGATAAGTATATCTCTATTCCATGCCTGTTGTTTTAATCAACTTTGAAAATAGACAACGGTTTTACCTTCCAAAATTCATGCCAAGTGGTGTCTGAGTGAGTGGTGACAAATTTGATACTTTCCCCACATCCTAAACCCACATGGCAACTCTATGCCAACGAAAAACCCTTCACTGAATTTTTATGTTGTTTTTTAACGTTCACCTGCCCATGTAAAATTGGTGGCTGTTACATTTGAATTCATTGAAGTGTCCAAATCGACAAAAATTAAGGCTATGCTACAATCAATCACAAAATCTTTTATTTTAACGTTTATGCTGTCAATGGCTGGCTGACTAGCTGTCTGTCTTTACACAGAGATCGTTTGTACTAATGCCCTATAATATAACATAAATGACCTTTGATGAAAGCACACATTTCAAATGTTAGCCTACGTTTTCAATTAAACAAACATTGGAATTTGAATTAAATTAGGTTTTAATTTAATTGAATGCAAGAGTTGACTCTTCCACAACTTGGGTGGTTTATGATGAGATTTACACCCATTTTCCTCGAAATTGTAAATAAAGGGGATTTAATGTTTTTTTTTGTCTTGAATGAAATGGGAGTAACTCGACAAAACCAGACAAATTGTCGCTGGGGGCAAATGGATATTTGATGGTCAAATGGGTTTTTTTGAGAATCTTAGTTCAAAATAATATCCTGTACCACTATAATGGTGTAGTGCATAAGAAATAGTGTTTACCAACTATGATCACTAATGATCACTTTCCCAGTTAGATGATAGCTGGGCGCACAATATCAGCTCAGTTTACTTCTAGGTGCAACGTGGAACGACCATCTCCTGGGAATTAGTTTCCCGCATCCCAAAGTTGACATTAACTAAGATAAAAAGTCCAGAAGTGGAATTAAAAATGATGGTGCATAGTTTAATAACTCTCCCCGCAAGGATAAGTGTGAAACCCGAAATAGGTTAGAACTTTGAGCTCCGATTTTTGAGGGTTTTGTGGTTATCATGGGAAACTCAGCTGCAACCTACCGGGCGCTTCCACAGTTTGGGCATAGTGGAAAGTAGATATGCTGAGTAGCTGCAATTACAGTCGTTCACATTCGGTGGCTACGAGCAGAGAGTCTTAGTGGGAGCACTGGTGGCTCAAGCTCTTACTTAAATACTGGGTGCATGTGATACACGAAATGACAAGGCGATTTATTGGCGCCTTCAAATAACCAACGCCCATCCATCGCCTCCCATCTTAAATATTGGTTCATTCGGCACCCCATCGGCCTCTGCAGCCTCGTAGTTCTTTAGTCCGGTCACTGCTACTTGGACCTCCTTATGACTAGGCGGTATACATCCGATACTATCGTTAATTCTGTGTCTTCCTCGTCGCTGCCACTATCGGCTACCATCAGCTGGGAAAATTATCTCTCCATATCCTGCACATAATCTGTAACTGTTAACGATTATCCTTTTCTGTCTACTAAGCAGAATGTAAAATGTACCAAAGCCATCGGTTCAATGTTTAATACTTTCGTAGAATTTTCATTTTCCCCTTCTTTCTGCGCAATCAATGTTTCGCCTTTTCTCCCAATACCTCTCTTTCTCGTGGCGCGTTTTTACGGATGCACAGTGGAATATAGAGACCGTTTTACATGGGAGCTATATCAGGTTATAGATTGATGTGGACCGTATTTGGTACAGTTGTTGGAAGTCATAACGGAAAACCGCATGTAAAATTTCAGCCAAATCGGGCGAAAATTGCGGCTTGTAAGGACTCAAGAAGTCAAATCGGGAGATCGGTTTACATGTTGAAAGTCGTAACAGAACACCACATGCAAAATTTCAGCCCAATTGGGTGAAAATTGCTGCTTGTAAGGGCTCAAGACGTCAAATCGTGATATAGGTTTATATGGGAGCTATATCAGGTTATAGACCGATTCGGACCGTACTTAACACAGTTGTTGGAAGTCATAACGGATCACTTCACACAACTTTTCTGCCAAATCGGACAAAAATGGCGGTTTGTAAGGGCTCAAGAAGTCAAATCGGGAGATCGGTTTATATGGGAACTATATCAGGTTTTAGACCTATTTGGACCGTACGGGAGCCATATTTAATTTAAACCAATATGGTCCATGTGCAATCCTCAACGACCTACATCAATACTTAATATCTATGCAGAATTTCAAGCTCTACGCTTTCGACTGCTATCGTGATTTCGACAGACGGACGGACGAACGGACATGACCAGAAATCAGGGACTCAGACCTACGAGACGACCAAGAATATATATATACTTTATGGGGTCTTAGACTAATATTTCGAGGTGTTATAAACGGAATGACCAGACGTGGTGGGTATACAATACGTACCAAGTTGGGCCGGGCCGAATTATATATATCCTCCACCATGTAGTGTACAATATCTGCATTGGTTTTGGGGATATTCGAGTTTTAATTTCTATACCCCCCACCAACGGATGGGGCTATATTCATTTTGTCATTCCGTTTGGAACATATCAAAATATCCATTTCCGACCTTATAATGTATATATCTTCTAAATCGTCATAAAAATCTAAGACGATCTAGACATTTCCGTCCGTCTGTCTGTTGAAATCACGCTACTGTCTTTAAAAATAGAGATAATGAGCTGAAACTTTGCACAGATTCCTTTTTTTTGTCCATAAGCAGCAGGTTAAGTTCGAAGATGGACTATATCGGACTACATCTTGATATAGCCCCCATATAGACCGATCCGCCGATTTAGGGTATTGGGCCCATAAAAGGCGCATTTCTTGTCCGATATTGCCAAAATTTGGGACAGTTAGTTTTTTAAGGCTCTTCGACATCGTTCTGCAATTTGGCCCAGATCAGTCCAGATTTGGATATAGCTGCCATATAGAGCGATCTCTCGATTTAGGGTTTTGGGCCCATAAAAAGCGCATATATTGTCCGATTTCGCCGAAATTTGGGACAGTGAGTTGTGTTAGGCTCTTCGACATATTTCTACAATTTGGCACAGATCAGTTCAGATATGGATATATCTGCCATTAAGACGGATCTCTCGATGTGGCCAAAATTTGGGAAAGTGAGTTTAATTTGGCGCAGATCGGTCCAGATTTGAATATAAATAGCTGCAATTTAGATCGATCTCTCGATTCAAGATTTTGGGCCCATAAAAGGCGTAATTATTGTGCGATTTCGCCG
>NC_081554.1:172644163-172649163 GCF_963082655.1 Stomoxys calcitrans
GTGGTCCTCATACTACAAACAAGCAGCAGCAGCAGCAACGCACAGCAGTCAGCCGGTAAGTCATTCATTCAGCTATGCAGGCATGCATGCAGGTTGCATTTAAGCGTTTCACTCATATTTGGAAACGTTTTGTTGTTGTCTCTTAAAGGAGTTTTTGTTTCATTTGACCATGGCTTTTAATGTGATATGTTATCGGTTGGAAATCAGGAGCTCGTACATCTTATATTTGTTTGTTTTCCATCGAAGAAGAGATGCAGATGCATATCTTAAAGTAGAAGATCTCGATCTGAGACCACCACACCGCCATCAACAACAGCATTGTCGTTGCGGTTGTCTTCGGCAACGACACAAAACCAGGCGAGGATTTATATGGGGTCACTTTTTGATTAACGGCTGTGAAAATTGAGAAGTTGCTTCATTCCAGTGCTCTGCACACAAGATGATTTAATGACCCAAATTGGGGAGGTTTTAAATCAATTGGTAACTGGAATTCCCGTTAAAAGGGATAAGAAGGTTGTTCAGTTTTGCTAAGGAAAAAATGAGAAATGGGTTAAAAATTTCATTTTAGTCGTTGAATTTCTAAATCCTTGGACGAATTGTATACAAATATTGGTGTAGGTCCTTATGAGGGAACCAAAGGAACCCAATTCTAGTGAGTATATGCAAAATATCACTGTATTTGCCAATAATAGTGGCAAAATTTCAGCCTTGGTGGAGCCCTGTACACAAAAAAAGTCGTACTATAATCAATCTTAAGATTCCTATTTTACGCCCACTTTTTATACCCACCACCGACGGATGGGGGTACATTCATTTTGTCATTCCGTTTGCAACACATCGAAATATCCATTTCCGACCCTATAAAGTATATATATTCTTGATCAGCGTAAAAATCTAAGACGATCTAGACATGTCCGTCCGTCTGTCCGTCTGTCTGTTGAAATCACGCTACAGTCTTCAAAAATAGAGATATTGAGCTGAAACTTTGCACAGATTATTTTTTGTCCATAAGCAGGTTAAGTTTGAAGATGGGCCAAATCGGACTTTATCTTCATATAGCCCCCATATAGACCGATCCACCGATTTAAGGTCACAGACCCATAAAAGCCACATTTAATATCCGATTTTGCTGAAATTTGGGACAGTGAGTTGTGTTAGGCCCCCCAACATCCTTCGCCAATTTGGCTCAGATCGGCCCAGTTTTGGATATAGCTGCCATATAGACCGATCCTCCGATTTAGGGTCTTAGGCCCATAAAAGCCACATTTATTATCCGATTTTGCTGAAATTTGGGACAGTTAGTTGTGTTAGGCCCTTCGACATCCTTCGTCAATTTGGCTTAGATCGGTCCAGATTTGGATATAGCTGCCATATAGACCGATCCTCCGATTTGGGGTCTTAGGCCCATAAAGGCCACATTTATTATCCGATTTTGCTGAAATTTGGGACAGCGAGTTGTCTTAGGCCCTTCGATATCCGTCGCCAATTTGGCTCAGATCGGTCCAGTTTTGGATATAGCTGCCATATAGACCGATCTCTCGCTTTATGGTTTTGAGCCCATAAAAATCGCATTTATTGTCCGATGTCGCCGAAATTTGGGACAGTGAGTTTTGATAAAAGTTTCGATATTATTTTTCAATTTGGCTCAGATCGGTCCAGATTTGGATATAGCTGCAATATAGACCGATCTTTTGATTTAAGGTTTTGGGGCCATAAAAGGCGCATTTATTGTCCGATTTCGCCGAAATTTGGGACAGTGAGTTGTGTTAGGCTCTTCGACATTTATATATATACCCGAGGTGGTGGGTATCCAAAGTTCGACCCGGCCGAACTTAACGCCTTTTTATTTGTTCAAGTATCAAAGGGCTTATCTGGCAATATCAAGAGTGAGTGCAATCATAACAAAGAGGGTTAGTTTAGGTTGAATGGGTTGCCTTCCTAAGGTGAGTTCACTCGGAGGCCAGTTTGGCCCATTGTCGTACCCTAGAGAGAGAAAGGGAAGAAAAAGAAAATGTGAGACCTCGTACTTGAGGTTATACACGAATAAAAGAAAAAGACAAGAGAAGTGGAGAAACCCAAGCGGGGGGTAAAGAACCACCCGTCCCTATACAATCACGGATCTACCTACGCCGGAGCTTGTGGCACCCGCTCATCAGAGCCATCCTGTTCCCTTAACAAATCTTAGGAGAAATGCCAGGGTATGTTTGCAAGTTCACCCAGATCACAGAAGAAACGCCCCCAGAAAGGAGAGCCTACGTCTCTGCAGACACTGACGGGAACACAGCAAATGCTCAATAGTCTCCTTTTCGTCCTCATCGAGGCAACTCCTACAGAAGTCATTGTGCGGTATCCTTATGCGTGCCGCCATGCGGCCTATGGCACAGTGTCCGGTTATGACCCCAGTCAAAGTACTCATCGACCTCTTATCGAACGCCAGCAACTCCCTCGTTCTCTTCGGGTCAATAACCGGCAATAGCGCCTTTACAGTCCGGCAGCCATCCACCGAGTCCCACCTCGCCGCCCTGGCCATCCCCTCTACTGTGTTCTGTAGCTCGACAAATGGCACGTAGGCAAGACCGATGACTGGTCCGCCCGGCACAGACGAACTCCTCTTGGCACATTAGTCTATCTCATTTCCTGGAATCGCCTCATGCTCAGGAAACCATGTCAGCATCACATCGTGGGACCGGAGCCTATCCAGGGATTCCAAACAGTCCGCCACGCATCTCGACCTCACCATCCTCGACCCCAAGGTCTTGAGGGCCGCCATAGTGTTCACATTAACTCTGAGTTTCAAGGGCGGTAAGCCCTTTATCAGAATTTCTTTTGGGGCCACTGCAATGGCACAGACGTCTGCCTGAAAGACCGTACACTCGACCGGCAGTCTCAGAGATATACTGATATTGAATGCATCAGAGTATACCCCCAATCCAGTCCCTGACTCCATCTTGGAGCCATCTGTGTAGGTCGAGATCTCATCCTCCTCAAGTACAGCATTCGCCCTCCATTCGTTCCTCTCCGGAAAACGAATCGGGAATGCCCTTACTCCAGTCGGAACTGGTGCCGGTAGTCGGAGATCCTCCTCAGTCTACCCTCCGTATCCATAACACCCAGAAACGAACTGTGGTCAGCCTAAGCTGAGAAAACAGCGCCTATAATAAAAAAAAATAAAAATGTATATTCCAGAAATTTGAGTTTGAGAATTTTGCGCTTGAATTAAGTAAACCCGCTCATACTGTACTTTGGGCACCGATGAGGCTTGATTCAGGTGAACTTTTCTTAATTTTTTGGTTTAAGTGTAAAGTCTCAAGAAGTACAATATAATTGAGAGATATGTTTAGATAGCTCCCATCTCTATCAAATTATTTACCGATTTAGACCATTCTTCGTTTATATAGGAAACTAGCCGAACCGGGCCCGCTTTGCAGCGCCTTCTTTAACGTCCTTATACATTTTATTTAATACCTATATTGCAATGGTCCAAATGTAAGCCCTGTTTTAGCAAAGTTCATTTCGCCCCGAATGTGGATATCGATTTGTGTCATTGAAGCGCAGAGGTAACCATGTCCGCCAATAATTCTAAATGAGTGAGTTCAAATCGTGGCAAGAACATTGGACAAATTTTAAGTGGTGGTTATCCCCGCCTAATGTTGGCGACATTTCTGAGGTACCATGCCATGTATAGAAGTCATGTAAAAAGGAGGCCCTTTATCATTGAGCTTAAGCTTGAATCGGACAGGACTCATTGATATGCGAGAAGTAAATAAGTCCTGGTTCATTTGAGCCATGCATAAAAGTCATGTAAAAAGGAGGTTCTTTATCATTGAGTTTAAGCTTGAATCGGACAGGACTCATTGATATGCGAGAAGTAAATAAGTCCTGGTTCATTTGAGCCCTATGTTATGGGGATTGGTCAATATATCCATTTGTAAGGGAGTGTTCTTTATGGGGGGTGGGATGGTACCTCAGACATGGCGCCCAAATATGGATGTTAAATTCGTGATCTACTCCCGAATATATTCAATTAATCCCAAAGTCGCCATGGTCGATAAATGTGTAAGGGTTAAAAGGCGTTTTAGGGCTGTGGCTGGGGGCTGGCACTCCGCCACTTTGCCCTAAAAATAGGTATCAAATTCGTTCTTTACTCCCAAAAACCTTTCATTTGTGCCACATATTGCCCCCATATTCGGGAAATAAGTTCAGTTTAGGGGGTGTTTTAGGGCTTACCCACAAACACTTGGCGCCAAAACTGTATTCCTTTCCTACTCTCAAATACCTTTTAAGGTGATTTAAGCACCACCAAGATATCTTAAAACCAATTCTAATGTAATTTTACACAGCCACTCCCAAATTGCTTTCATTTGAGTCCGATAATGCCATGGCAGGCTAATACGCCCATTTGGGCGGTTTTTGGTTTGAGAAAACCACACAATACCTGGACTTAATTTTTTTGCCATATTCGTAATCTACCCCCGAATACCTTTAATTTGAGTCCCATGCCGCCATGAACGTCCAGTATATCTGTTTGAGGGAGTTTGGGGGTTGGGGCGGCACCCTGGGTACTTAGACTAAAATTTTAATACCATATTTGTATTCTAATCTACAATACCATTCATTTGATTAAAGTATTGTTCAGATCGATTTACTTTTGATTTTGGATGGTGTTTTTCGGGTAAAGGGGAGGGTGCGCTCCCCTTCCGATATCCAGCAAGTGAAAAGGCGTTAAGTTTGGTCGGGCCGAACTTTGGATATCCACCACCTCGGGTATATATGTAAACCACCTTTCGCCATAATCCGGTGAAAAATGCATAGTTTATGACCTTATATTGGACCTTTTTGGTAGCTATATCGAATTATAGACTGATATGAACTATATACAACATGGATGTCGAAAAGCCTAACATAACTCACTGTCCCAAATTTTGACGAAATCGCACAATAAATGCGCCTTTTATGGGCCTAAGATCTTAAATCGAGAGATCGGTCTATATGGCAGCCAT
>NC_081554.1:172654163-172661663 GCF_963082655.1 Stomoxys calcitrans
GGGTATATTCATTTTGTCATTCCGATTGCAACACATCGAAATATCCATTTCCGACCCTATAAAGTATATATATTCATGATCAGCGTAAAAATCTAGGACGATCTAGCCATGTCCGTCCGTCTGTCTGTCTGTTGAAATCACACTACAGTCTATAAAAATGAAGATATTGGGCTGAAACTTTGCACAGATTCTTTTCTTGTCTATAAGCAGGTTAAGTTCGAAGATGGGCTATATCGGCCTATATCTTGATACAGCTCCCATATAGACCGATGCGCCAATTTAGGGTTTTAGGCCAATAAAAGGCGCATTTATTATCCGATTTTGCTGAAATTTGAGACAGTGAGTTGTGTTAGGTTCTTCGATATCCTTCTTCAATTTGGCCAAGATCGGTCCAGATTTGAATATAGGTGCCATATAGACCGATCTCTCGATTTAAAGTTTTGAGCCAATAAAAGGCGCATTTATTTTCCGATTTTGTGAAAATTTGGGATAGTAAGTTGTTTTAGGCCCTTTGACATTCTTCTTCAATTTGGCTCAGATCGGTCCAGATTTGGATATAGCTGCCATATAGACCGATCCGCCGATTAAGGGTCTTATGCCCATAAAAGCCACATTTATTATCCGATTTTGCTGAAATTTGTGACAGGGAGTTGTGTTAAGCCACTCATCATGCTTCTTCAATTTGACCCAGATCGGTCCAGATTTGGATATAGCAGCCATATAGACCGATCCGCCGATTTAGGGTCTTAGGCCAATAAAAGCCACATTTATTATCCGATTTTGCTGAAATTTGGGACAGTGAGTTCCGTTAAGCCATTCGACATCATTCGTCAAAATGGCCAAGATCGGTCCAGGTTTGGATATAGCTGTAATATAGACCAATCCTCCGATTTAGGGTCTTAGGCCCATAAAAGGCGCATTTATAGTCCGATGTCGCCAAAATTTTGGACAGTGAGTTGTTTTGAGCCCTTCGATATCCTTTTTCAATTTGGTTCAGACCGATCCAGATTTGGATATAGCTGCCATATAGACCGATTTTCCGATTTAGGGTCTCAGGCCCATAAAAGCCACATTTATTATCCGATTTTGCTGAAATTTGTGTCAGGGAGTTGCGTTAAGCCATTCGACATCATTCGTCAAAATGGCCCAGATCGGTCCAGGTTTGGATATAGCTGCCATATAGACCAATCCTCCGATTTAGGGTCTTAGGCCCATAAAAGGCGCATTTATAGTCCGATGTCGCCAAAATTTGGGACAGTGAGTTGTTTTGAGCCCTTCGACATCCTTCTTCAATTTGGTTCAGACCGATCCAGATTTGGATATAGCTGCCATATAGACCGATTCTCCGATTTAGGGTCTCAGGCCAATAAAAGCCACATTTATTATCCGATTTTGCTGAAATTTGGGACAGTGAGTTTCGTTAAGCCCTTTGACATCATTCGTCAATTTGGCCCAGATCGGTCCAGGTTTGGATATAGCTGCAATATCGACCAATCCTCCGATTTAGTGTCTTAGGCCCGGAAAAGGCGCATTTATAGTCCGATGTCGCCAAAATTTGGGACAGTGAGTTGTTTTGAGCCCTTCGACATCCTTCTTCAATTTGGCTCAGACCGGTCCAGATTTGGATATAGCTGCCATATAGACCGATCCTCCGATTTAGGGTCTCAGGCCCATAAAAGCCATATTTATTATCCGATTTTGCTGAAATTTGTGTCAGGGAGTTGCGTTAAGCCACTCGTCATGTTTCTTTAATTTGGCCCAGATCGGTCTAGATTTTGATATAGCTGCCATATAGACCGATCTCTCGATTTAAGATTTTGGGGCCATAAAAGGACCATTTATTCTCCTATGTCACCGAAATTTGGAACAGTGAGTTGCGTTAAGCCCCTCGATATACTTCTGTAATGTGGCACAGATCGGTCCAGATTTGCATATAGCTGCCATATTTTGGCGCATTTATTGTCCGATTTCGCCGAAATTTAGGAAAGTGAGTTGTGTCAAGCCCCTCGAAATGCTTCGGCAATATGGAATAGATCGGTTCAGATTTGAATATAGCTGCCATATAGACAGATCCGCCGATTTAAGGTCTTATTCCCATAAAAGCCACATTTATTATTCGATTTTGCTGCAATTTGGGATAGTGAGTTGTGTTAGGCCATTCGTCATGCTTCTTTAAAGGCATTATTTTTTATCCAATTTCGCTGAAACTTGGAATAGTGCGCATTTTTAAGCCTCCCGACATGAGACTTAAATATGGTACAGATCGGACTATATTAAGATATAGCTGCCATATAGACCGATCTCCCGATAAAGGTTCTGAAGCCTATAAAAGCTTTATTTCTTATCCGATTTCGCTGAAATTTGAAACAGTGAGTAGTTTAAGTCCTCCCAACATAAGATCCAAATATAGTTCAGATCGGACTATATTTCGATATAGCTGCCATATAGACCGATCTCCCGGTAAAGCAACTGAAGCCCATAAAAGCTTTATTTTTTTATTTATTTACCCGATTTCGCTGTAATTTGACACAGTGAGTTTTTCTGAGCCTCACAATATCCGACCTTGAACCATGGTTCAGATAGGTTTATAATTGGATATATCTGCCAAAAAGACCAATATTTTGTTCTACAAAATTGAATAGTGACTTATATATATTAGACCACTCAACGTCCGTGCCGAATTTGGGTGCTTTAGTTATCCGATTATCACCAGATTTTGACGAAATGGGGTTTACATGTAAACCCGAGGTGGTGGGTATCCAAAGTTCGACCCGGCCGAACTTAATTCCTTTTTACTTGTTTTCGCTGATATTCTTTTCTCTTTTCGTTGGCTATTTTTCCATTATCCTTGACTTGTAACCTCTGGTAAGTCAGGTAAATGATTTGAGATCGCATGTTCTAGCCCAGATGTATTATGTAGCCCTTAATAGCTTAACAAGTTTTACAATGATTTTGCCAAGTTGTGATTTTACATTCATCATCAAAAATGTCCGGGTATACAACAAATGACTACAGATCATTCTACTTTGTTCTGATTTCGATTTTTATTATGTTCTGACTCGGTGAGTGGTGACAATCAGGTTGATTTTTATTAAGAAAACAAAAAAAAAAACTAAGTCAAATGTAAACAAGTTAAGCAATTTAAGACAATTTGCAAAACATACACAGTGTAGTGGGGTCTACAATGCGCAGCCGCCTTGTTCGAATATGTCATCAATGATAGAGTTGAGTTGGATATTTTTTATGATGGCATGGCATGGATGGATGGTTGGCTGGCTGTTGATGATGATCTGGGATGATAGCAAAAGTCATCGGGTTCACCACTACATAGCACAGCAAGCACATTGATCTAGTGGAGTATGAATTTATTCGATTTGGAATTGCCCAAGATATATTTTATGCAGCTAAAAGCTGGGTTTTGCTTTCGACTTGGTTGAATTTTAAAATATTTTTTCGTTTTTGTAGGCAGTTATCGTTGAATGTGACGCATTTTTAATTTTGCCATATTACATTTGTTTCATTGTTTTTTATTAGGCATTTAGCTGATGTCGTTTATTTTTTGTTTTTTTTTTTTTAGTATTAAATAAATTTTCGTTTTCGCTTACACTGCCCCTTAATTGAATTTTGTTTAATTTATTTAAAGTTTATGCATGTTCTAAATTAATGCTACACATTTAACAAAATTACTCAAATCACTCATAAGCATTTAAAGATGTGGTTAAAAAGATAACCTGCTCGAATTATGGCGACAATTACAATTTATGACCAATTTAAAAAAAAAATGTTAGCTGTCATAATGGGGAGTGTGCTTGTTTTAGGGACAATAACCTCATATTGGATATAATTAAAAATTAAGAGAAATTTTGATACTTTAAGACATTTAAATTAGAATGCGTTTGTACGAGGCAATTTCAACCTTTTTGAAGTTTTGATTCTTTCTCTGATCCTTTTCCAAAAAAAAAGTTTGAAAACATTCTATCTGCCCTCAATAAGTAAAATTTGTGGACCGATCTATATTGGGGCCATAACTAAATTATTTTCCTAGGCTTACCAGGTTATCAGAGACGTAGTAGCCCCTTCTATTGGGTTGCCCAAAAAGTAATTGCGGATTTTTCATATAGTCGGCGTTGACAAATTTTTTCACAGCTTGTGACTCTGTAATTGCATTCTTTCTTCTGTCAGTTATCAGCTGTTACTTTTAGCTTGCTTTAGAAAAAAAGTGTAAAAAAGTATATTTGATTAAAGTTCATTCTAAGTTTTATTAAAAATGCATTTACTTTCTTTTAAAAAATCCGCAATTACTTTTTGGGCAACCCAATACATCTCCGCCAAACTCATGGAAATAGGATGAAAACTATTCTTTTTCAAAAGTAACAAGTAACCAGTAAAGAAAGGCAAAAGTCGGGCGATGCCGACTTTATAATACCCTACTCCTACCCTATAGGTACAAAGTGGGAGCTATGTCTAATTCTGAACCAATTTTGATGGACTTCGCCGGATATTTTCAGATGTGCCAAAAAAGCAATCCGTATCACATTTCGAGCAAATATGTTCAAATTGTAATAACTACGATTCACAAATGACAACATTATTGCAAGTTACCCAAAATTTCATAATGTGGTACTGGTCGAAAAAAGCGTTGTGCAAATTTTTGACAAGATTGGTCAAAAAATGCTCTTGCTGTGGCTCTAGAAGTGAAAATCGGCCGATATACGTATACGATAGCTATATCTATATATGAACCAATTTCTATCAAACTCACCAGTAATGTCGAGAGTCATAAGAAAATCCTTTCTGACATATTTCGAGAGAATCGATTAACAAATGACCATTTGATTGCAATATTACTGCAAATCGGAAGAGAATATATATATGATAGCTATGTCTAAATCTGAACCGATTGCGAGCAAACTTTATACACATTGTGAAAGTCGTCGAGGAAAGAGTTGTACAAAATGTAGGGAAAATTGGTCAATAAATGCGCTTGCAGTGGCTCTAGTAGTGAAAATAGGGCGATATATGTATATATGAAAGCTATATTTAAATCTGAACCGATTTCCATGAAATTCACCACTAATGTCAAGAGTCACTAGAAAATCCTTCCTGCCAAATTTCGAGAGAATCGGGTAACAAATGGCAATTTTATTGCATTATTACTGAAAATCGGACGAACATATGTATGGGAGCTATATCAAAATCTGAACCGATTTCTATGAAACTCATCAGTAACGTCGGGAGTCATAAGAAAATCCTTCCTGCCAAATTTCGAGAGAATCTGTTAACAAATGATAATTTTATTGCTTTATTACTGCAAATCGGACGAACATATGTATGGGAGCTATATTAAAATCTGAACCGATTTCTATGACACTCATTGGTAACGTCGAGAGTCATTAGAAAATCCTTCCTGCCAAATTTCGAGAGAATCGGGTAACAAATGACCATTTTATTGCATTATTACTGAAAATCGGACGAACATATGGGAGCTATATTAAAATCTGAACCGATTTCTATGGCACTCATCGGTAACGTCGAGAGTCATTAGAAAATCCTTCCTGCCTAATTTCGAGAGAATCGGTTAACAAATGACCATTTTATTGCATTATTACTGAAAATCGGACGAATATATCTATGGGACCAATATCAAAATCTGAACCGATTTCTATGACATTCTTCGGTAACGTCGAGAGTCATCAGAAAATCCTTCCTGCCAAATTTCGAGAAAATCGGTTAATAAATGATCATTTTATTGCTTTATTACTGCAAATCGGACGAACATATGTATGGGAGCTATATCAAAATCTGAACCGATTTCTATGAAATTCACTTGTAATCCCGAGAGTCATCAGAAAATCCTTCCTGCCAAATTTCGAAAAAATCGGTTAACAAATGACCAGTTTATTGCATTATCACTGCAAATCAGACGAATATATGTATGGGAGCTATATCAAAATCTAAACCGATTTCTATGAAATTCACTTGTAATCTCGAGAGTCATCAGAAAATCCTTCCTGCCAAATTTCGAGAGAATTGGGTAACAAATGACCATTTTATTGTATTATTACTGAAAATCGGACGAACATATGTATGGGAGCTATATCAAAATCTGAACCGATTTCTATGACACTCTTTGGTAACGTCGAGAGTCATCAGAAAATCCTTCCTGCCAAATTTCGATAAAATCGGTTAACAAATGATCAGTTTATTGCATTTTTACTGAAAATCGGACGAACATATGTATGGGAGCTATATCAAAATCTGAACCGATTTCTACGAAATTCATCTGTAATATTGAGAGTCAAGAGAAACTCCTTTCTGCCGAATTCTGAGAGAATTGGTTAACAAATGACTATTTTATTGCATTATTACTGCAAATCGGACAAACATATATATGTGAGCTATATCTAAATCTGAACCGATTTTTTACATCTTAAATGAGCTGCGTCTCTAGACCGAAAAACATGCCCATACCAAATTTGAAGACGATTGGATGAAAATTGCGTCCTGTAATTTGTACATTTGGAGGCCACCGTAGCGTAGAGGTTAGCATGTCCGCCTATGACGCTGAACGCCTGGGTTCGAATCCTCGCGAGACCATCAGAGAAAATTTTCAGCGGTGGTTTTCCCCTTCTTATGCTGGCAGCATTTGTGAGGTACTTTGCCATGTAAAACTTCTTTCCAAAGAGGTGTCGCACTGTGGCACGCCGTTCGGACTCGGCAATAAAAAGGAGGCCCCTTATCATTGAGCTTAAAACTTGAATCGGACTGCACTCATTGATATGTGAGAATGGGCAAAATTTGCAATTTTGTACACAAATTAACATGGACAGACAGACGGACATACGGACATAGCTAAATCGAATCGGAAAGTGATTGTGAGTCGATCGGTACACTTATCAATGGGTCTATCTCTCTTCATTTTGGATGCTACAAACTAATTCAATAAGTTATAATACCATATACCACAGTAGTGGTGTAGGGTATAAAAAGGTGTCAAGTTCAGCCGGGCCGAGCTTTGGATACCCACTACCTCGGGTATATATGTAAGCCACCTTCCTTCATAATCCGGTGAAAAATGCATTATTTATGCCCCCATAGCAGCTATATCGAAATATGGTGGGATTTGTAACAAATACGACACGAGTGGTCTAATAAGTAGAAATCACTGTTCAATTCTGTAGAATAAAGTATTGGTGTTTGGTAGCTATATCCAAAAATAAACCGATTTGAACCATATACGACACGGATGTCGAAAAGCCTAACATAAGACACTGTGTCAAATTTCAACGAAATCGGATTATAAATGTGCTTTTAATAGGGCAAGGACCTTAAATCGAGAGATCGGTCTATATGGCAGCTATATCCAAATCTGAACCGATCTGGGCCAAGAAGCTTTAACCTTTGCTGGTTTGGCAGAAGCTTGGTATGTATTGGGTTGTCCAAAAAGTAATTGCGGATTTTTTAAAAGAAAGTAAATGCATTTTTAATAAAACTTAGAAT